>NC_066600.1:3622500-3627500 GCF_905475345.1 Vespula vulgaris | reverse complement strand
TTTTATTTTTATTATTATTATTATTATATTTCTATTTATTATTTTACTTCTTCTTATTCGTATTCTCCCAGCGAATCGTATCCGAGAATGCAAAGATAAATATTTATTTATCTTTTCAACGTCCCCCATCCCATTTCATATTTTTCTTTATTTTTCCGTCCTCTATCTTGGTCCTTATCTTGATATTTTTGTTTCGTACCTTTTTTCGTTCCTTCGACAAGACGAAGTTAGATACTTTGGATAAAAAGGAGAGAGAGAGAGAGAGAGAGGGAGGGAGGGTGGGAGACTGTGGCCAGGAACGGCACACCATAGTATAAAACTGAGTTTAATATAGAAAGTTAGTATAAAAGGAAGTTTGTGTATTTCGTATACTGAAATTCGTTCAGGATCGTCTTCCGCGATCTCTTTTGACGGCGTTCTAGAAAATCGTATATTTCGATATATCGTTCTTCTTTCTCTCCCTGAAGCCCAAGCTTATCTACTATGGAAAGTTGGTCAGAGATTTAAGCGATTTCGTTGGACGACGAAATTTTATCGACTCGTCGTTGTAATTTTACGCGGATTATTCTCTTCGATGTTTAGATAGAAAGTAAAAGAAAAAGAGAGTGAGACAGCGACATATATACATACATATACACAATACATATATATATATATATATATTTGATCGTGAGTATAAGAGTTAGGACAAAGAACCGTGGGAAAAAACAAATGCATCGAAATCGACGTTAACCGATCACACCGACGAATAAACTTTACTTCCTAAATAAACGACCTTAAACTCGATTAGGAACTTTGCTCTTTCCATCGTTGCGCGTATGCGGTCTACCTATCTACGTACGTACTGTATATATATATGTATATACATGTATATATATATGTATATATATACCTATATATATGTACATATGTACTTATACGAATAGTATAGCAAAGCTTCCTACGTGTCGTCGAGTTACTCTCCGCGTTCCTTTTCGCGATGCTCGTCTCAAATCGCTAACCTGAAATTTCAACCTCACAAAACTTCCTTGATTTTCGTTGAAATTTACGCGCTTTTACGAACTCGCGTATCTTCTTTCTTCCTTTTTCTTTTTTCTTTTTTCTTTATTTTACTTTTTTTTCCTTTCTTTATTTACTCTTTTTTCCTCCCCTTTTTTATTCCTTTCTTCTTTTTTCTTTTTCTTTTTTCTTTTTTTTACCATAGTTCAAAGTCTGAACGGTTGGAATTTTCTTCGAAACTCAGCACACTATGATTCTCCAACGAGATTTTCTTTTCAGCTTTTATTCGGTTCCTTCAAAGCCAACCAAGTTGAAATGGTATTCGTACGTTGGTTGAAAATTTTCGTTCGACTCGATTCGATGATATTATCGTTTCTAGAATTACTTTAACGCATTTGAAAAAATTATTTAATAATGTATTATATTGACGTGTATTTCTAATAAAATATTTCCTTTCTTCTCTCTTACAAATTTATTCACTTATGAAATAATAAAGAAATAAAAGGGGCTGACTCTTGCGGTGTTATTTAATTTGGTCTCTCTACTCTTGTAACTTTAACACCGTTGATATTATTTTCTTTATATCTTTACATTACAATTTTACGAGAAACAGAAAAAGCCTTTTTCTGTAACACAATATGTCATATTTAATTTTTGAACGAGCTTTCAGAAGAACCTTCCGTTCGAATAAAGACCAAAGATATATTTGTGTCATACTTTTATTAAAAATTTTTAATCAAAGATATCTATTGAGATAATATAATAAATGTCATAGAATTATAATAAACTAGTCGTTCAATTAGATTTTACATTTGCTTCCTGAATATTTTTAGAAACTTTTGTTGAGGTTATTTTGTCCGTAACGTAATTATGATATCGAATTTCCTTTTTTTAAATCAATGATTTGTTACTAGAATCTAATTGTAATTTAATTGGACATGAGCTCTCTCTCTCTCTCTCTCTCTCTCTCTCTCTCTCTCTCTCTCTCTCTCTCTCTCTCTCTCTCTCTCCATTTCTCTTTTTTTACTCGATATAAGAAAAACGAATAATATTTTATTTCTTTAAGATATCATTAAATCCTCATCTAAATTATCTCCAGAATTGATTTAATTTCAGTCGATCGATAAAAAGAAATTTTCTTAATCAGTTATATAAAAACTTATCCAGTTTTATATTTTATCGATCTCATATTCATTACATTGCATTACATCATTTTCTTTTTTTTGGTCCTTTTCCTTTTTTTCTCTTCTTTTCTTTATATATATATATATTACACAATAAGTAATAAGAGATTTCCAACGAACGAATAAATATCATTTTCTCTTTCGTGTCATTGACAGTTTAGTATTGGGATAGAACGCGAAACGATTCGATCGCATTTTTCCTATCAGTAATAACGTATAAAAGACACGATCGCGATAAGATTTATTCACCACGAAGCGATGGTTTGGTTCTCTCGAGCGAATAACGCCAAAGCCAGAAGATAGACGTGGCACGGCACGTCGATATAGGACAGAAAGGGAGAGAATGAGAGAGAAAGAGAAAGAGAGAAAGAGAGAGATAGATACATAGATAGATAGATAGAAAGATAAAGAGAGAGAGAGAGAGAGAGAAGCAAGGAAGGCGCAAAGCTCGCAAAAATATTCCGTTTGCAGTTCGCCGCCACCGTCGCTTCCTTGTTTCGATAGCGTCGATTCCAATCTTCTTTGGCCCTGGATATATCTCAAAGTATTTTACGTTTCGCGAGAAACGCCGTGGATGTACATACTTCCTTCTATTCCACAAGGGAATCATATTTCTCGCGGGGTGGCAAAGAGGAGTGGGAGGAAGGGAGGTCTCGATATCGCTTACACCATATCAGAAGCCCCAGGCGATCGAAATCGCGGCTGGGACGATAAAGTAGCGCTCTTCTTTTATCTTCGAACACCGGAAATAATCCAAGTTCTTCGTCTTCTTCGTAGAATACGAAGACACCGTCCGCCATATCTTTCCATCCGATTTTTAATAGTCTTTTCGTCGTTTAAGAATATTTAAAAAAAGAGAAGAAGAAGAATCGTCTCGTCGGTAAATAAGAACGTTAGGGGATACTTGTGTAAGAAAAAAAAAAAGAAAAGTAAGATAAGAACAAAAAAGATCCGAATTTCTTTGGACTACTGCGATATATATATATATACTTATAAAAAAAAAAAAAGAAAAAAGTGATTGAAAATCAAATAACGCCAAGCCGTGAATTCTATTTGGCTTCTAGATGGTCGGTCGACTATGGAAAATCTTCTTCGAAGCTTCAAACTACGCGTATACATATGTATCGCTGCAGGGATGCCGGGAATGCGTTCGACGCTGTATTATCTTACTGCCGCACGGGTCTATCGTTTTTCGAAGAAAGAAAAAGAATTTCAATATAACAGAGAAGCGCATGTTTCACAATAACATCGAGGGACCTCGTGTGACTTCAATTCGAAAGACGTACATTTCAAGACGGAGAGTGAATCGAAAAGAGAGAAGGAAGATTTCTTTTTTCTTCTTTCTTTCTTTCTTTTTTCATGAAAATCTTCGAGATTAGAGATCTCATGAGGAACGAAAGAAAGACAGAGAGAAACAGCGAGCGAGAGAGAGAGAGACAATGTGAAAAGGATTCTCCTTTCGTCTTCAAGAGAGATAGATAGATAGATAGATAGATAGAAAGAAAGAGAGAGAGAGAAAACTCGTCGTCGGCCGTCTCCGCTTCTCGGCAATAACGATAACTCGACTTCCACATCTGGTTATTTTGCATACTCGAATAATCGGGTACCGGTTTCCCTTCGTCGTTGCACTTCTACGTGGCGCCTTCAGGCAAGTGGAAAAGAGAGGAAGTGAGAGAAAGAGGGAGAAAGAGGGAAGAAGGATACCGCTCGTCATCATCCTCCTTGTCGCTTGGCAACTTACCAGAAAATTTATCCTATCGCCAACGTACTCGTCTAAGTCTATTGATTCCGCTTTAGATCACGTTCTCTCAATTTCGAGATACACACACACACACTTATTTACTTAGTTACTTACTTACTTACTTACTTATTTACTTACTCACTTACTTACTTACTTGCATACGTTTCTTCTTATTTTTCGTAGAAATTTCTAGTTCGCGATTTCGCTTTTACGATCGATCCAGACACAACGTTCTATTCGTTAATAACGTCGATTTAGATCGATACATTTTTCTCTAGGAAATTCTTTTGATAAACATGTTACAGTGAGAATAACGTGTAAGTTATGGTATTACTATATCGGATAGGAGGTAACCATCAATTTTGTTCCGATAAAATGAAATCAAATTTAACAAATGGAGATACACGATCAGAGTTACACGATGTGTTACACAGAGGATGAAATATATTTAATATTTCGTATTTTTACAAATGATTAATATCTACGATCGTCTGTACGAACGAGAGAAGGGAGAGAGGAGAAGGGTAGATAGGTGAGAAGAAGAGAGGAAGAAAAATTCAAAAAAAAAAAAAAAAAAGAAATAACAAAAAAATAAAAGAAAAATTAACGAAAAATGTAAAAAAAATTTTTCGCACGTGTTCGTCGACCGATCAAAGTCGTCAAGTTGGAATGATTATTTACGAACGGTGGAAGGGCGAAGAAGGGAAAGGAGTGGGTGAAGGAGGAGGTGCTACGGCAAGTCTTAAAGTTATCGCCCGTCACGAGCCAGGGAGGATCTTTGCGAGAACTTTGAAATGAAATAATTCCAACTGAGTTGGTAGTACGCCGTTACCCTCGGGCGTCGTACGAGTTATAAAAGCACCCTTGGACTTTTAAACTCGACATTCATTTTCTGACAACGTTTTCCGCTTTCCGTTTTACGCGAATCTATTGGTATTGCCGTTGGAAACTACCGAAGCTCGTCCTGGTATCTACTTACTTTTTTAATACTTCCGTCCTCTTAATTAACAGCGTCGTCCGATTAAAACTACCCTCCTTCCATTCTTTCCTTTACCCCTCTTTCATTTTATATAGCT
>NC_066600.1:3612500-3617500 GCF_905475345.1 Vespula vulgaris | reverse complement strand
ATAGGCCTACTTATACATATATACGTTATGTGTAATGTATATTATATGTAAATATATGTGTAAATGTATGTGTGTGTATATATATATCTACGGATGTATATATGTATTTGTATATATGTCTATGAATCGGTGTATATATATATATATATATATATATATTTAAGAATTTAAACGTTTAGATTAAGCTACCTTTTAAGAATAGTAGTCGTAATTGGAGGGAGGGCTGGAAAGGAAGGGATTCAAATTATTAATGGAAGCTGAACTACGTGTACTCGATTCATTTTGAACGATTGATAAAAGCAGAAGTCTAGCAAAGATTTCGATTGTTCGGACTTACTCTATAAATTTCTATTTTATAAATTTAATTTATGATGTTTGATATTTGATTGGATATTTGAAGTAAATCAGTCTGTCTTTTAAGACCGATGGTAATAAAGAATGAGAGATGTTCGATGTTGTTAGTAACTAGAAGGAGTTATATACGTATAGTTAGTTCTTACAATTATTAATTAATATTTGTACGATCCAGATACCAGTACTTATTCGTTTTTTGTTTAAACGTAATTTATTTTAGATACGTTTATTTAATTTAAACAATAATACGTAGACACGCGATTTAATTTTTCCTTTTTTTTTCTCTCTTTAGTTTCAATAGAACAACGATCAAAACTGTTAATTAATATACGCGTGACCCAGATAGGACTTATTCGTTTTTCTTTAAACGTAATTTATTTTATATACGATTATTTAATTTAGACAACAATATGTGAACAAACAATTTAATCTTTTTTCTATTTTTAGTTTCATAGAACAACGATTAACATAAAAACTTATACTACATTTTTTATTTTACATATTCGTAATTAAAGTGCTTATCATTGATAGAAAATAATTCATATTAATTGTAATATACATTTTATGAAGAGTCATTACACACGTATATATATTCAAATTTCACTCTGAATCATCATAAGATCATTAATTTTATTTTCATTTCCTTTCTTTCTTTTTAATATTTAATTTTATTTCTAGTAGACGATCTTTGTAGTAGTACGAATTCAAAAAAAAAAAAAAAAACAGAAAAATGGAAAACAAACATTAGAATTGATTTAAATCAATAACCTAATTTTATCTAATAATTATTATATTGGATGATATTAACATTTTTAATTTTGTTATTTATCGTATGCTTTACCATGAAGCACTTGATTCGTTCGATTCGAATTATCGTCTATTCGAAGAAACAGGAAGGAATCAGCAAAATCGGAAGTTGGATCGACTTTGAAACTAAGATGTCAGCTTGAAAATACTTCAACTTCGTTTATGTCTTCTCGTCGAAAGACGAGAATTTCTTGGTTTAAAGTCGATCTCGAATAGTTCAATCCGTTTTCTGCTTTGAATTCGACGACACGTTTCAACGTTCTTATCGAAGATGCTACGTGTACAAATTCGAATTCTACTCTCTCTCTATATATATATCTATTACTACAACGATTATTATTATACAATTTTTCTTTCTGTCATTAAAAAAACATTATTAATACGTTCAGATTTGATTTTTCGTAAAATCTTCAAAATGTTTCAATCACTGATTGATGTATTCGTATAATAACTTTCACAATCTTACATAGATAAAATTCAAAAAAGATCTTATCATACATTTTTATTTGTTACATCTTTTCGCTTACTTCATTCTTATTAAAAACTAAACATACTTTTAATCTTCAAAATATCCCCAAAACAAATTTGAAAAATATTTGAAAAATATTTGAAAGAAAGTTGATGCTTGATCGTCGATGTTCTCAGCCCTTTTTTTCCTTCTTATCAAACTTTTAACATCACTTCATATGATGCTTGCTTGATTTGATTCAAACAGTTTCGAGATCTCAAGAGATAAAGATATGTAAAAGATAGAAATAAAAGATTCCAGAGAAAGTTGAAATCATTTATTCCTATAAAACGATATAGCGAAAACCTCACAACTCGGCATTACTGCGACAAATGTATAAACGATCCTCGGTAATTAACTTGAACTTCGTTACCACCACCAGGAACCACCAACGAAGTAGAATTTAGACCGGCTACGTTTTCGCTTTTAAGCCGCTTACGAGCTCGAGCAGAGGCAAATATTTTCTTAAACCGCAGACCGCTCGTCGTCCTCGTCCTCGTCCTCGTCCTCATCCTCGTCCTCGTTCTCGTTCTCGTCCTGGTAGTCCTCTATGTCGTCGCACTTAAAACGTCGCGTTTCTACGGGGATTTCCGTGTCCTGAAACCCATTCCCATCTACCTTTGTACTCGCATGTGTTTCTTGTTTGTACACAAAGGCTACTTTATCCTATCTCCTATCTTCCTTTTGCTTTCTTTTTTTTTTCTTCCTTTTTTGTTCTCTCTCTCTCTTTCATATGTTTTCCTTCTGGGTCCTCTTTAGCATACGTTCGACTCGTTTTTCTTTCTTGTCTCGTCTTTTCTTTTTATTTGTCTATTTCCATTTCCATCTCTTTTCTTTTCTTTTCTTTTCTTTTCTTTTCTTTTCTTTTCTTTTCTTTTCTTTTCATTTTGCCTCCATCTTTTTTCGTTCTTTTACAATATAGAATTAAAAAGTATCATAAAGCTCAGAGTCGAGTAAACAAGAGTTATGTACTTTGCGTTCAATTTTTTATCTCATCTTGGAAATATACGCGCGACGGTCCATAGTGTCGTCTCAAAGTTTATTTGCAATTCGGAATTCTTATCCGAGTTTTCGTCATTTACGTATTTAGTTTTCTTGAGAAAGAGTTATTAGAAAAGAATGAAAGGATTATTGGATCGTTCAGTTTACTACTTTGAAGAGATATTTGTATATATATATATATATACATATATATCTCTACGTATTCTATTTATTATAAGAAATAACAATAGGAGATAGGAGATAACGATCGTTATGATTCTTTAATAACCTCCTGAAAATAATTTTACTTGATAACAAAACGATCGTGATTATGTTATATCATAAAAATGAGGAAAAAAGGAAACAGCCGAATGTTTGCGTTTATTTTATTTATTTATTTATTTATTTTTTCTTATGTTTTCGATATCAGGATAACAAAATGAATAAATAGAAAAAAAAGAAGAACAAGTAAGTACGGAGTTGATGATAAGTACTTTTTTTGTTGCGATGAGTCGTAAAATGAATTCCATTTTAATAGCGCATCTACGAAAGCGATCGATATCGCTGATAAAATCGAGACCTTAAGACGTTGATCGTCGACGGAGCATAAACCAACTCTTAATGGGTTCCATTACCGATAAATACGTCGCCGTTCAGCGTTATTAATGTTATTTATTACCGTTATATTGGGAAAGTATCGAGTTCATCGAATTATACGAACTCGGAACGTTTAAGCGTGTATTTTTCCTCCGTGATAAGGTGTATATCGAGACTTTTTATAGATTCTTCAGCATCTTCATCAGATTAATGGCTTATCTTTGGTCATATTACGTTTATGTAACCTTCTGAAACGCTATTAAACTATTAAAATATTAAGAACGTTTAGAGGAAAGAAATTTATTCATAAAATAAATGTTTTTAATTATATCGATTTTCATCTTCGTCAAATCTACATTTATTCATTTTACATATATAGATATTTCGGATAGCTTCTCAGTTATATATAGATACATGTATATATATATAAATTATTTACAAATTTAACACACAAAATTCAATGAAATCTAGTAAATAATGTAAATTGTTTGATCGATTTAATCCCACTATATATTATATCAATACATGGTTATTAAACCTTAAAAGCTTGAATGATATTTCACTAAAAAAGATAATATTGGAAATATTATTTCTCATAATTATTGCTACTATTGTTATTATTATCATTATTATTATTATTATTATTATTTTATTATTATTATTATCATCCCATATTATAATTCCTATATATATTTCAACTCAATATCAAATCCGAGAATAATAAAATAAAATAAAATCAATTGGGTCAGTATATTTTCTTTAACGATTTTAAAAGTTTGAGTTAAATTCAATATCAACATTGTTGCATTCCATAACTTTTATATACCCCCCCCCCCCAAAAAAAACAAAAAAGGAAACAAAAAAGACTATAACTGATGTTCGTATAACAATTTCATTCGGTTTCTCATTAATTTAACATTTATCCATATCCATACGCAATAATAATAATGTATAAGCACTTCATAAGAGTTAACCGAACTCTGGCGCATAATAATAATAATAATAAAAAAAAAAAAAAAGATAAAATATTTCTAGTACCTTCGTAAAGGTATTCTGATGGTGGTTTTGGATTTTGGTTTCGTTGATCCGTTCGAATCCGGATTCTGTACTCGAAGTGCAACGGCAGCTCATTGTTGTTTGGTTGTGCGACGTCGGGTATAGGCATTGTGCGAATAATTACGCGTTCGACGGGAATGGGAGTGCTACAAGCGAGACCACTCTCACGATTCGTTCGCTCGCGCGAACATCCTCCGTGTTTTCGCAAGCGCAGAGAGAAGATTAGGCGTGTGTAAGCCGACCTTTACAGAATTCCCTCTCTCGTTTTCCCTATCGAATCCTGTAAATAATTCGACCGTGAAATCTCGTCGACTTGCTGAATGCATCCTGCTAATTAGCTACGAATCCGTAATATCTACGATTTGTTTTTTTATTCCTTCTTCTTTTCTCTCTTCCTCTCGCTCTCTCTTTTCCTTTCTTTTCTTTTTTTTTGTTTTTTTTTTTTGCATTTTCCTTTTCCCATCGAATTCTCATATTTTCTCTAATAAAAACTGTATGGGGAGAGATCATAATGGGTAAATAATAATGTGAAGAGAAATTCGATAATTCAAGGTTGAACCGTCTAATTGCAAATTATCATTCTCTGTGTAGTACCAACAAGAGATTGAGAGGGAGAGAGGAGAGAGGAGAGAGAGAGAGAGAGAGAGAGAGAGAGAGAGAGAGAGAGAGAGAGAGAGAGAGAGAGAGAGAGAGAGAG
>NC_066600.1:3570000-3607500 GCF_905475345.1 Vespula vulgaris | reverse complement strand
GCCTGCGTGCCATCCTAATAACGGGATCCATCGGTCCTAACGACGTCGACCTTCCCAAAGAATATCGCCAAAGAGAGAAAACGAGCAATGTAACGTCGTCATCCTCGTCGTCGTCCTCATCTTCGTCGTTGTCGTCGTCGTCGTCGTCATTTTCTTCAAGAGAGGATTCGTTCGAGTATCTTTCGTTATTTTCCTCTTCCCTCTATTAGAAGAAATTTATCCCTTTGAATCAGTCCAATATAGGTACATCGAGCCAGAAATCCTACCTACTACCTTCCTCTTTCTTTCTCTTTCTCTTTCTCTCTCTCTCCTTCTATATTTCTATCTTTGTCTTTCTCTTTCTGTTTTTCTCACTCTTTCTCTCTCTCTTATTCTCGTCTTCTTTCTATTCCCTTTTCCTCTTCACTCGTAATTAGTAACGCGCACAACCACGTCTGGTATTATTAAACGGAATATAGTGGCCGCGAGAAAGAGGAGTCCATGACCATCGGTCAATTACCTCACGACACGCGATTCATCTATCGCTTTACTACCAGAGACAACGACGAGAAGATACATACTTATTTTATTTATTTCTTGACAAAGATGAAAGGGATGTAAAGCAGAAAATTAAAGATTTTCCAAGCAAAATCGATTTCTTCTTTCGTGTGCGCTTTAGATGCATTTCAAAAGGCGATTAGTTAGATTAGTTTTTAATAATGTCAATATATAAATTTATTATTATATTGATAATTATATATTTGTCAATGATAAGTATATAATTATCGATATATACGTTAATATTAATATTAAGTTTAATTATCTATTTATAAATATGATCAGAATATATCATATGTGTGTGTGTGTGTGATTTTGTGAAATTTGGTACATACATATACTTTCAAGGACACTAATTATCAGTTTCTTAATAGTTCATATACAGTATATCCGGTTTAAAGGCGATTATTTCTTAAGATATTAAATATGTAAAATATATTTTAGATGTTGAATATAGTCAAAATAGAGAAAACACGTCGTATATATTTTAAAAATAAAATTATTTGACCTTGCGACAACGTCGTATTCGTTGTATTTCTTTTCGTTTTTCATACAATATTTATTGTTAGAAGGAAACAAACGCGTATGTATACATATATATATATATATATATATAAATGAAACATAATGTACGTATATATATTTTTAATACATTTATTAAATACGTATATCTCTTTGTGTATATAAGTATCTTTGCGACCTGTATCTTTGTCTATTGTGTACGTAGTATCAAATATTATTGTGTGATAAAGTCGAAATGAGTCATTCTTCGATTGAAAATATCAGTCTTTGTTTTGATTACTCATTGAGAGAACTCGGTACTAACAATATCAAACATAGGTCATTCGGTTTAGTTAGTCGAGTGAGTTCAACGTGAGCAGTAGTTCTTTTAAATACGAGCGAGTTCATCTTTAAACGAATTTGGTGAGTTTTATTTTATATAATATTTCCATTTATTTTTTATAATCATATATATATATATATATATATGCTATGTTATTATTTAATTTTCTCCCATATATATTTTATTTTACAAATTTTATTTCATTCTTTTTTTCGTTACGAAATTAACTCTTCGTAATAATATTATTTTTCCAGTTTGTTCTCCGTCAACTCTGATTTGATTTTTTTCTGCTTTTCATATCCCATGTATTCACATAGATATATACACGCGTGCATACACCTATACTTTGAAAGCGATATTGAAGTAAAACTGTTTTCTCTTGATTTATTTTATTATCAGAATAATAACCTAGTCACGTTAGAAGTAACTCTAAAAAGAAAAAGAAATACCAAGTAAAATTACCGTAGATCTCAAAGAGTTAATTATTTCCTTCGTAATTAACAGTTTAATAACAGTCGTACTATTTTCAATTATAAATTTCACGTTATACAATACTCTCGTTTATTTTCTCTTAGATAAGAAAAGAAATCAATCGATTATAGACGTAGGCTTAACAAATTCGTATGTATGATATTTTCAGAAATTTTTTCTCAAAACGTTTTAAATATTATGCAAAATTTATAAAAATCTTTCGATAGAGATAATATTATTCACACACCCACACACACATACACACACACACACACGCAGACATAAAGTTAGAAAGACAGAGACAGGGAGAGAGAGAGAGAAAGAGAGAGAAAGAAATACAGAGAGATAGAGATAGAGAATGATCGAGATAGTTACGTACATATGTAGGTACGAATAAAGAGAAGTCGAGAGAAGAACGTCGAGAAACTCGTTGGACTCATGGACCCCTCTCTGTCTGTCTCTCTCTCTCTCTCTCTCTCTCTCTCTCTCTCTCTCTCTCTCTCTCTCGTGGATGCTGGGAATAACGCCGTTGCACGGAGGCGGTTGCTTTTTGTTAACTCGCCTTGCCACTTAAATAATGGGAAATAAAACGACAATGTGGGCCGAGGGAAGCCATAAAACGCATCGTTCTTCGCTCGACTCGAACGAATACATGTATTATATACATGGATCTGTAATATCTATGTAAGTAACCATACATGTGTAAGGAAGTAAAGGAAACACTCACACAAAGTAGATAGAAAGGAAGAAGAGGGACCAGAAACGTCTCCTTCCATGTCCGTCTTCATCTTGCTTCCACTTTAACGATACCTATTTTTCCTCGCGTTTTCGAAGAGAAACCTGCTCCTTCGTTTCTACAGTAGCTGCATCCATCTTTTTCTCTCTACGTAAAGGGGAAGGATAGTCGTGCAACGATGACGAATCGAAACTCGTCGTCTTCGTCGTCTTCGTCATTCCCTTTTCTTAAGGCTTTCAATTGGTACAACGACGTGCAGGTATTCCTCTGAGAGAAACCAATTAAATACCAAAGGAATCAAATATTTATTCCTTAGATCGATAGGCACATGTCCTCTCTCTCTCTCTCTCTCTCTCTCTCTTTTCCTCCATTTCTATTTTCTTTCTTTCTTTCTTTCTCTTTTTCGGAAAAGAAGAAAAATTCGATCGGACTTTTCTCGAAGAGAAAAAAGAAGATGAAGAAGAAGAAGAAGAAGAAGAAGAAGAAGAAGAAAGCATACACACACGCACGCGTATACACATATACAAGAGAAAAAAAGAAAGGTCGAAGGAAAGTCTCTTGGAATCCCTTTTCCACAAGGCTTAATCCTCTTTTCGCAAGGTCGCCTTTCCTTGCTCCTTACTTCGTCATAGTCGTCTTCTTTTTTTCTCTTTTTCGTACGTTCTCTCGATAGGGCCATTCTCTTCGTTCTTTCTTTCCACGCGATTGTAACGCGGTAATGGGCAACGTCGTTCTCGTCTTCGTCTTCGTCTTCGTCTTCGTCGTCGTCGAAATTCGCCCGCCCGTATCAAATGGTGCTTGTTTATTCTGCGTTAGCAATTTAGCGCGAAGTATGAAAATACAAGAACACGGTCATTCGACCGAACGCTTGAACGTTTTCACCGTAATGAGATGTTTTGCTCATTTTCTCTCTTTCTCTCTCTCTCTCTTGTTCCTCTTTCTCTTTCTAGTCTTCTCCAAATGAGAATGAGAATAAGAATGAGGGAGAGAGAGAGAGAGACAGAGAAAGGACCACCGAGTTTGTTCGCCATCCACAAAGAAGATTAAGGAAACTCGTTCGCTTCGACGCTCCACGTCTGCTTTCTTGAGATTGTCGAGAGAAAGATTTGTGGTTTGCTCGAAGGAATGTTTTATTGGGTATATTGTTCTATAGAAGAATAGAGAATGTGTATTTTATTAAAAAAAAAGAAAAAAGACAAGAAAATGTATGATCATGAATATGTTAGAAAGAGAATGAAAAAGGATATGAATAATGTACGTTAATAAGTGTTCGTATAATATTATTTTCTATAAAGATATGATTTATTGAAGATGGATGTTTATTGTCGATGGAAATAGTCGATTGAACGAAAGCAAAAGAAAAGAAAAGAGACATATATACATTTTCTTTTTTTTGGATATATCGATAAAAATATATTAACAAGAAGAGTCTATTATTAAAGAGATAAATATGTAGAATTTCTAATAAAGAGAAAGTATAGGTATAGTATAATTAATATAGAAGCATGAAAGTTAATAAAGTAATTTAATTAAATAATGAATATAATTAACATAAAAATATAAGAATAATAAATAGTGTAAAAATGGCATAATATAATTTTCATATAAATGCATACATATATATACACACACGCGTCAAATAATACATATCCATTATGATCGATAAAATGATCGATAGACTTACAAGACGTCATTTATAACTACTTAATACAATCAATATTATTTCATTTCTTCCATCTCATAATTAATCGTCCGTTCATGGTTGCACTCAGTCAGTCGTATAATTACAACATAAGCTTGCGTATTATTTTCCTTTTCGTTTGAAAATTACAAAGTATGATATAATTATATTATAAATAGTTGGATTCTCACGTAGAACTCGCGATTCTTTTTGTTTCCATTTTTTTTTTCTTTCTTTTTTTTTCAATTCGTGCATCGAATGTGTCGTCGTAAAGCACAGTAGGAGATATCGTTACGGGGCAAGGGTTTAATTATTCGTTTTCGCGGTCACGTTTTCCCATTCCTTTCTTTTTCTACGAGCAACGAGCGAACAGACGAACCAACGAACAGACGAACCAACGAACAGACGAACGAACGAACGAACGAACGAACGGACGGACGGATGCGGACCGACGGACGGACGGACGGTCGCTCGCGTAATGGCCTTTACGTTTCTACAATCACAGTGCGGCGAGCCGATTAGTTCATGTTCCTACAATGCTTGGCTGCTTGTCGCGAAACGAGAGAAAGAGACAGAAAGAGAAAAAGGTACCGGACGAAGAACCTTTCATTAAGGTACGAAGGCGGCTTCGCTCTTTGACCTGAGCCGTCCGCGCGCGAGAAACATTTCGTCGTCGTCTGCACCTTCCTTTCTACGCGAAAGAAGTTAAGGAATTCGACCCCTACGAAACGGAAGCCAGTTCGTTCTCGTTAACGAGGAGCAAAGTCGCTGGAAAGGGTCGTTGCTTGTAAGAAAGACGATTCGAGCTTTCAAAGAAAGCATCTTTTTTTCTTTTTTTCTCTTTCTTCCTTTCTTTCTTTTTTTCTTTCTTTCTCTCTGTCTTTTTTTTTTGTATATATATATATATATAGCTCATTTTTTAAAATGTGAGAAAGACACTGTGTATCTCTCTCTCTCTCTCTCTCTTTGTAAATATATAGCTCATTTTTTAAAATGTGAGAAAGACAGCGCGTGTGTATATATATATGTATATATATATATCTTCTTAAATATATAGCTCATTTTTAAAAATGTGAGAAAGAGCGTGTATATATATATATATATATATATTTCTCTCTCTCTCTCTTTCTCTCTCTTTGTAAATATATAGCTCATTTTTTAAAATATGAGAAAGACAACACACACACACACATATGTTATATGAAATATTATATACGTGTTTCTCTCTCTCTCTCTCTCTCTCTCTTTCTCTTTCTCCTTCTCCCTTCCTCTTTTTATTCTTTCGACGTTGAGTTGTCGGGAAATTAAAAAGAATTAGAAAAAATTTGGGGCTACTAGCTTTCCCAACGTAATCTTAACGGGGAAGAAAATTTATAGACGAAACAGTCGGAGAATTTCCCCGATGGCACGAGATAAACGCGAACCTCGTCGAGAAAGGAAAAGAGAGAGGGAGAGAGAAAGAGAAAGAGAGAAAAAGAAAGAGAGAAAGAGAAAGAGAAAGAGAGTCGATCCGCGAAAAGGGAAAAAAGCCGCGAGTGTCTGGAATAAACAGAGTGGCAAGATTACTCTCGGGCCGAGACGAAGCTCGTAGGTGTCTCGAGGATTTACCGTACCGGCATCACCTTCGAGGCAACGCAATTCTCTCTCTCTCTCTCTCTCTCTCTCTCTCTCTCTCTTTCTCTCTCTTTTTCTCTCTTGTCCTTTTCTGCGAGAGTACATCGAAAATACACGCCGTTCGAGTGTATATCCTATGCCTGGAAGGTTTACACGAGAACGTATATGTACGAATAAGGTATAAAGAGATGCGAATGTGTGCGTGCGATCGTACGCGTCGAGTCTCGACCACCTGCCACCCATGCCATCCCCCACTTCTCTCTCTCTCTCTCTCTCTCTCTCTCTTTCTCTCTCTTTCTCTCTCTTACTTTCTTTCTTTCCTTCTATCCTTCTCTCTCTCTCCCTCTGTATTATGTATAATAGGGATACTTTGGATTCCCGCAGACGTTCCTTCCTCGTCTACCTGTCTGCCGTTTTTTCGCCGGAAGTACGCTACCACCGTCACATCTAAAGCACGTCGTAACGATTCTGAGATATTCTGGAATCCAATCTCCGTTTTAGTTTTTTTTTCCTTCTCCGCCTCTCTTTTTTTACTCTCTCTCTCTCTCTCTCTCTCTCTCTCTTTCTCTTTCTCTTTCTCTATCTCTATTTCTATCTCTATCTCTCTATCTCCCCTTCTCTATCTTTCTCTATCTCTCCCTTTTCTTGATATTTTTTTATTTTTCTTCTATTTTCATTAATCTCATATCATTTAAACGTTAATTGTTTGGCTATAGAATTATATACTTTGAAAAATAATAGTCCTTCTCTTTTCGTTATTACTCTTGCGTTTATTTCAATAATTTAATATATAGTAATTTTGTATGCGTGTGTGGAATAATTTATATATGTCCTTTATTATTCTTAATTCTATTTGATGTATGTGTATATAATGGTTAATGAAGAACAACTTTTGGTTAGTACATGTTTAGTAATTATGATTTTGTGGGATTGTTATCCTTCGTTTTGAAAGTTATGGCAATTGTAGTATTAAAATGTTCAGGACTTGAGGAAATTTCTCCTCGTAAAACTACGTTTCGTTACTGCTTCCATAGATCTCGAAATTTGAAACGTTAACTGTCGAAGGAAATCCAGTTATATACCATCGTTCGTCGTCCCGTTTATTAACGTCCATCGCGCGTACGTCCGGTCATGTCGGCAACGACATGAGGCATTCCTTCTCGTTTAAATCGATGTCGTTCGTATCGCTTGTTGAAAATTGTCAAGTACGATTTTGTTTTTAGTTTATTTCAATTTTATTTTGTGAATTTTTTCTTTGAATTTTAAAAATTAAGAACATTGAAGAGTGTACATTAAATAGTAAAATCATATTTATAATCTATTTTAACAGAATAAATATATATATATATATATATATTATTTTTAATCGCCATTCGTTCAATGAATAAATAAATAAATAAGTAAATAAAAAAAGGGCAAAAAAGTAATTATTTGTATTACATTGTAGATTAGATCTTTCAACTAATTTAATACTAAATTAAATCCCATATAAGTGTATATGTAAATACATTGTCTTGCGTGTATTTCAAATAAGAAACAGATCTAATGATCATTTTATGAACGTGATATCGATATATAATTACAAATTACAAATCACTTAAATTCAACAATATATTTTCTTTCTCCTTGATAAATTTACATTCCATTAACACTTCTAAATTATCAATCTCGCCTATTTCAACTTTCGTCTCTTAATATTTCGATTTCACGAGGAATAATATAAAAGAAAAGAGAGCGAGGAAGATCAAACAGAAAAAAGAAAAAAAAAAAAGGAGAAAACTTTAGACGGATTTAGGGAAAAAGATCTTTCATGGTCCACGGTCAACGAGATCGAGGTTATCCAGGCGATCGGAGCAAATGCTTTTGTCCGAAACAGCTGATCCGTTTCTATCGATTTTCTCCTCGAATTCCACTTCCGCGAGAACGAAGCGCACTGCCAAGGTCTGCGACGAATACGAGTATAGGAAGGATGCTGTTTTCGACTAGTATACCATCGACTAGTTATACCTTTCTACCCTTCGCAACTCGAGCGCACCCCTCGAAACAGAACGATTCGCACCAAAGCCGAGGAGAAAACACCCTCCTCTGTTTTCTTCCTTCATCCAACGGAGCCTTGAACCACGCGGATCAATAGTTACGCGAAGGACGAGCCTCGAAGGGAATTCTTTTTCTTTTTCTTCTCTTTTCTCTTTCTCTCTCTTACTACTGCTCCTACTCTTCCTTCTGCTTCTGCTTTTCTCTTTTTCTTTTTTTTTCTTCTAAAGCTCTCTATCTCTCTCTGTCCGTCTATCTGTCTGTCTCTCTTTCTCTCTCTCTCTCTCTCTCTCTCTCTCTCTCTCTCTCTCTCTCTCTCTCTCTGCGAGATATTATGGGGAAAAAAAAGGGGAAAAAATCACGTGACTTCTTTCGTTTATTCCTTTCAAACGGGAACGTATCCGTTTCTTTTTTTTTCGTTTTTATTGTATTTTTTTATTTTTCTATTTTTTCATTTTTTTTTTTTTACGTTGTTCCTTTCTTTTTATTTTCTGTTATTCAACGTATCGAATACGTTTCCATTACTACGAGATTCATTCTAGAGGGAGTTGTATGTGAAACGCGTAACTCGATCCACTCTTCTTTCTCTCTCTTTCTCTCTCTTTCTCATGTATCGATACAACGTTTGCTATTTCGATCGATCCATTCGAACTATAAACTCCGATAACTTATGACATTTTCATCAGACTCCAAAGTAACGTTAGTTTCATCTATGTAATAGCAGGGACCTGTTGAAAATGGCTTCCCTAGCTCCGTACGTTCGCAAGAAACGAGACTCCTATCGTACAAAAGTCTTCGGGTTTTTTATTCTTTTTCTTTTCTCTTTCGTGTTCCTTCTTCTTCTTCTTTTTCTTTTCTTTTTTTCCTTTTTCCAAATTGTACCTCTCCGTTATCCGAGAACTTTTTAAGAGACATCTCCTTTTTTTGATTAGTGTTGTTCTCGTAACAAAACCAATTCGTGCCACTTAAAGATGTAATTAATGATGTGTTTAAAATTGTTCTTATTTCTGTTAAATCATATTGCAAAGTTTACGTAAAAAGAAAAAGAGAGAGAAAGAAAGAAAGAGAGAGAGAGAGAGAGAGAGAGAGAGAGAGAGAGATCGAGTGAAAAAAAAGAAGAAAAAGAAGACTCGGAAGAAAGTTTAATTAAACTTTCTTAAAAAGGTTTCTCTTTGTCCGAGAAAATGTTGGAAAATGTAAAAGTAAACGAAGATCCGATCGGAAGAAACATATTTAATTTTAATAAACGCTTCGCGCGGTCGATTCTTTTTAATGAAGTAAAATAAGATGTATAGGAATCATCTTGAAACAAATCGATATAAATTTCTTGTCATTTTTTTCTTTCTTTTTTTTCGAGCGTCATGATTTATCGGTTGTTTCTGACATTACGTCGATTTCAAATACGAAAGTCTTCGTCAAATTGACGTTAAAAGAGAGAGAGAGAGAGAGAGAGAGAGAGAGAGAGAGAGAGAGAGAGAGAGAGAGAGAGAGAGAGATAGAGAGGAAAAGGAAGAGGAAGGAGCTTTGCTAATAAAATACGGAAAATCGATGAATTCGCTTCGACGATGCCGTCAGATTCCAGCTCTTTGCGGGAACATGTAACGGAGCATTCAAGACATATCTCCTTTTTTCATTTTTCTTTTCTTTTTCTTTTCTCTTTTTTTTCATTTTTCATTTTTCTGTATTTTTTTAATCTCTTTTTTTTTTACAATTCCAACTAACGATCGACTTTTCCGTGGCTTTTTGTGCTCTCGGCAAAACCACATATATGTATAACTGAACGTACAGCACATATATATATATATATATATATATATATATATATATATATTACACACACACACACATATATACACTATAAAACGATTTCGAGGCGAGTATAAATCAAAGGGAATTAACTGTTTCGTTTCATTTGTAAATATCGCGTTTCTAGTTTACACATCTCTCTCTTCCTCTCTCTCTCTCTCTCTCTCTCTCTCTCTCTCTCTCTCTCTCTCTCTCTCTCTCTCTCTCTCTCTCTCTCTCTTTCTCTCTCTCTCTCGTGCACACTTTTTTTATATCATATACAACGAATTCATTTTCTTATGACGACCGTCTGGTGGCTTTCGCCACAACTATGAATCCTCACGTACACATTGAAAAGAAAACGTATATAAACGAATAGAGACGTTCATTGCATGTATCGTAAATATACATAGAAACACAACATGTATATATATATATACATATGTAAATCCTAAAAGAGACGAGTCAAAGTAGCTGATATAGGATAGGTAGGACAATGAAATGTCTCCGTAGAGAAAGCATATTTTTCTCGTAGAGGATCGAGCAATATCTTTCAAGACTTCTACGAGAACGAATTTTAAACGTGCCTGTTTTATCGTATCCTGCGAGCTATGCAAGTCGATAACCATTGTAACTTTGTAGCTATAGCATAGCAGCTATTCACCTATATCTATTGTCTCTTTTTAATTTTTTCTTTTTCATTTTATTTTCTTTTCCTTTTTCTTTCTTTTTTTTTTATATTCTCCAAGGAAGGAATAGATAACCAAGGATAAACAGTTCACCATAAATTAAGGAGACAAGTAAACTAGCGAAACACCAGATCTCTTCTTTTCTTTTATTCCCCCCCCCCCCTCTCTCTCTCTCTGACTTAGTTGTCGTCCTCCTCCTCTTTGCTATTCTCTCAGACCTGTACTCGAGAAATAATTGTCATCCGAGATGACCTCTTCTTCCCTCCTCCTTCTTCTTCTTCTTCTCCTTCTTCTTTCTCTTTCTCTTGAATTCCTTTTTCTTTTTCTCCATCTTCTTATTCTTCCTCTTAGTTCCCGTTGTTTCTCTATAAGAGCTGCACGAAAAATCTTACTCCGGAAAGATAAAATTTTCTTGAAAACTCGGCCACATTTAAAGGGAGAACATAGCTTTTCTAGATTTCGAGCTTTAGACCTGTTACGGCAGCTACGGAAAATCAACTGGATTTTTCTTCCTCTCTCCATCTCTCTCTCTCTCTCTCTCTTTGTTTCTCTTTCTTTTTATATATATATTTATATCTATCTATCTCTCTATCTCTCTATATCTCTATCCCTTTTTCTCAAGCTTTAAGGATAAACTACTCGTTCTCGAAAACATGTACTTTCCAAAGCAGGAATATCTACTCGAGTATCATTTAAAAATGTCCTCTTAAAAGAAGAACCAAAGCATTATATACGTACTTATATTTCTCTAATATTTAAGTAAGTATCTTGAAATACATATAATAAATGGCACGAGTTAACAAAATCTACATTCGTTATTCCGTCGATTATTTTCTCGTAAAGTATCTCGAGCAAGAAATAGAGAAAAAGAAAAAAGAAAAAAGAAAAAAAAAAGAAAAGGAAGAAGTAAAGCAAAAACAACAAGAAAAAAATAGGCTTACGAGCTTTATATGGGATAGTAATTCTTACTGAATAAGGGCTCGTGTCTCTCGCAAATATGGCTTCTTTCCTACGATTTCAATAACCGTTTTCATAAATAGCTCGAAGGAACTTTCGGTCTTGTGCTCTTTTAAAACTCTCTCTCTCTCTCTCTCTCTCTCTTTCTCTCCATTTCTATTTCTATCTCTTTCTCTCTTTTTTCTCTTTATATTCTACGGATGTCCTTTCCTTTTTCTTGCATTATTTTGCGGTCGAACTGGCCTTTCCCTTCCTTTTTTCTTTTTTCTTCTTTCCTTCCTTCCTTCTCTCTCTCTCTCTCTCTTTTTCCTCTTTACCTACCGTTCTTCACTCGGCTACATTTTGGCATTGCGCCCATGTAAATGAAAACAAATACTTTCCTGGCGCTTTCACGTTGCCTTTATTGCCTTCTTGATTCATGCCTTTATAAGAGGAACGAACGGTTATTACTCGACCAAGTGGATCTATACGAGTACGGTGCGTATTTATAAGCATTCGCTTTGCCAAACGAGTAGAGAGATAGTAAGTATACCTGTGCGCTCGTCCGTGACAACTTCTCTCCTCTCATCTTTTATCTCCTTTTTCTTTCTTTTCATTCTCTTCTCTCTCTCTCTCTCTCTTTCTTAACTCTTCTTTCTTTTTCTGTTTTACTCTTATCCGTTTACGATTTGCCATGTGGTCTCTGGTTAAAAGCGGGACACCAAAAGTAAAAGTACTTACTTACTTTTCAAAAAGGGTAACGAAGAAAACTTGAAGGGATCTTTCAATGTCGAAGAATGGAATAAAATCTGTTTATTTCATTAAAATTCTTTCTTTATATTCTCTCTCTTTTTCTCTCTCTCTCTCTTTTTATCTTATACTCTTTTCTTAAATAAAAATAACGAAGGATGTTTTATCTCTTCGTTATTTTTATTAAAAATTTCTACGTAATTCCACGTTGACGTTGTACTTTTTATTATTTGGTCGTTGCTCGTCTTTCTCTTAAGTTTCGATTTTTATTCTTATTGTTATTACGATAATCATTTACTTAATAAAAGATTTTATTTATTACAAAGGTATAACAATGCCGTTATCAAGAGGATCAAATCATAATGACCGATCAAAGTGAATTAATTGATAAGTTAATTAATTGGTTAATAAGAAGTTATGAAAAGTTAAAATTATACGAAGTTATGAAATTATACAAAATTATAAGAAGTCAGATATGTTTGATTAGGAAAATGGATATAGTTTGAAACGTTTAAGATATAATAGTTATTTTTGTTCTCTTATTTCATTCGATATCACGTTTAAGCTTAGTTAATGGAAAAATTTCAAAATTACATTTACGTATAACATATTTGTTCAACTCGTAAGATAGAAAAGAAATTTTCGAAAACGGAAATTACACTTTTTATTTATCAAGTAATATCTTTATTCGTTTTTTTCTTTCTCTTTTTTTTTTCAATCTTCATTTACTGATCAAATACAGACGCAATAGACACGCACATAATAATTTATACGTACATGTACAGTGTACGCGTGTACATAAAAAGGATTTATCAATATCAATTCATCAGTATTAAAATATCAAACTATCGATTACAAAAGATAACACATTATTAACGAACAGTATAAATTTTGTCATCGTCAAACATTTATATATTCATCCGATCGATATAAAAATTCATTTGTCGATCGAAAATTCGAAAAGATACCGGATAGTAATAGATAGTCCCTCAGAAACGTTTAAATCGTACGAACACGTTTTACTCCCTTCGAAAGTAAGAATTATTATAGCATAGTATATTCATGGCCTCGTTTAAGATGGTTACAGTCCAGCCGATGTGCGTCTGTGCTGGCAATGATAACGAAACGTTCACGGGGATTCGAGTTCATAACCGCTGGTGTCACGGTCGTGTAAGAGATACAGAAAATAGGAAGAGAAAGAAAGACAGCAAAAGAGAGAGAGAGAGAGAGAGAGAGAGAGAGAGAGAGAGAGAAAGAGGAGGTACTACAAACGTCTAGGAGCGAGACGTGTCAGCGATAAAAAACAAAAAGCCGGAAGAAAGACGATTTCGGCGTACATTTGTCTTCGGCTCGACGATGCGAGCCACCGTTGCGGAAGCCGAGGATATTTAGTGCACTGTTCCATTTTGCAAAGTTCCCTCGTAATAATATATAACACGGTACGGATGTTCGTCGTGGGAGGTTGGACCACTCCAAGCTAGGAAAAGGAGTATGAGATAGAAGATAGTGGGAAAGGAAGAACAAGTATGGAGGAGGAGAAAATGTGGAAAGAGGGGGAGAGGGTGGATGGGTAAGGGGAGAGAAAGGGGGGGGGGGAATAAGCGGCGACAGTCGAGTACGCGTTATATCTTGGACGATTTCAAGGGACGTTACGACTGCGAAAAGAGAAAGAAAGAAGGAAGGAAGGAAAGAAAGAAAGAGATAGATACATAGATATATAGAGAAAGTAGAGTGTGAGAAAGAGAGAGAAAGAGGACAATGCGTAGGCGTACAGAGAGAGGTGGACAAAGAAGTCGTTTGCGCCGTTATTGGTACCGCTGTTCTTAAAGAAAAGACATAGACATGAAGATAGGCTGGAGTAAAGAGGAGACGAGGGGATGGTGGAGTGGGAAAGAATAGCATATAAATAATAAGCAAGACGGTGATAGCGAATGCATTTGTAAGCGCGTGCTCGTAAAGCCGACCACATAACGTCGTCGTTTCCGTCCGAGGTACCGAACGTTTTCTCAAATAGGATCGTAAAAATTCGATGATAAGATTTTCATCGCATTCGAGTTAACTTTTCTTCGTTTCTACGTCTGCGAGAGAAAGCAAAAGAGAGAGAGAGAGAGAGAGAGAGAGAGAGAGAGAGAGAGAGAGAGAGAGAGAGGATATAAGATATAAGAGAGAGAAAAAGAGAAAGAGATGATCAAGAAGGCCGTTGGTAACTCGTCAGCTATCTTCATCCTGCGTTCAAAAAAGAGAAAAAAAAGAAAAAAGAAAAAGAAAAAAGGATGTAAGTAGCAAGTCCGGGCCAACCTTTTTTGAAGTAGCCTGTATATAAAAGAGAGCGCGAAATTGAAAATAACTGCCCTCGGCTCGAGCGCCAAGATAAAATCTGTCTTCTCTCCCGTAGCGGCAGACCATTCTCTATACTCTGAGCCTTCTCTTCTCTCTTCTTATTTCTCTTCTTTCTTTCTTTCTTTCTTTTTTTTCTTCTCTCTCTCTCTCTCTCTCTCTCTCTCTCTCTCTCTCTCTCTTCGTCTTCTTCTTCGTCCTCTTCTTTTTCTTCTTCCTGTATCGTGGATTCATCAATATTAATAACTCGAGAGTGCGACTAAACAGTTTTATCTTGACGGGGAGGATTCAATCCGAGGTCACGATACTCACTCCAACGTCATTCAACTTCTCTATCCTTTTCTATCGCCTCTTTTTATCTTACTCCTTTTCCCTCTCTCTCTCTCTCTCTCTCTCTCTCTCTCTCTCTTTATTTTTCTCTTTCTCCGTCTATCATCCTTTGTTTTCCTTTCCCTTCTTTTTTCTTATTTTAATTTTTCCTTTTCCTTTTTCTTTGCTTTCCCTTTTCTCCTTTTTTCCTTCTTTTTCTTTTTATTTTTTTTCTTTTTATTATTTCCCTTCAACTGGCTTTTAATATTGCCTTTCTCTGGGCACGCTTATACATACATATGTATGAAGAAATTTTAATGTTCCTTCGACGTACGGGGCACCACGAACACGTCACGAGAACGATATTATTGCCCTAGAACGCGTTTCGCTTCGATGCACGTGCCACTACAGGAATCTCCTTTCCTTCGCAGTTTCAGAATATTTTTCTTTCTTTCTTTTCCTTTTTCTTTTCTCTCTCTCTCTCTCTCTCTCTCTCTCTCTTTTTTCCTTATAGTTTTCTTTTTTTCCCTTCCTTGTTTCCTATAATGTTTCATGCCAATACACGTGTATATGCTATAATATATCCTTACTTTACATAACATATAACGTTCTCTTACGCACACGGCCATATCACGATTCTGTTATTTATTTGCCACGAGATAGTTCGGTAGTAGTATCTCGTCGGAACTCGTTAGTTTTCCAAAGGTGAACGTTTTATTTCGTTCTTCGGCAGAAAGGAAATTGATTCGCAGGAAACTGCGACGTGATTAGGTCGTAACAACGTGCCCCTCTCTCTCTCTCTCTCTCTTTCTCTCTCGATCTCTTTTTCGTCCCCTTTTTTTTCATCCTTCGTTTTCTACTTTCTCTCTCTTTCTCTCTCACTCTTCCTCTCTTTTTATCTTTTTCTCTTTCTACCACGGAAATCGATTCGTACTACGGCGAAGCGAAGTAAACGATTTATCCTACGACTTTATCGGAGCGACGTTAAACGATTTCCACTGATATATCGCTCTTTCCGATCTACAATAGCGAACTTTTCTTATTCCACCGACACGTAAGAGATTATCCACATAAACGAACCGTACCGGTAACTCCATAATTCTCGGTCGCTTACACCATCACCAGCGTCACCCGCTACCTCCTTGTCCTTCCTCCATCCTCATCCACTCTGCACTCCTACCTACCTACCTACCTACCTACCTCACTCTCTACTTCACCTCTTTTCTCCCTTCGTTTACTTCCATCCTTCTTTACCCGTGAAAAGTTAAAAATAAGTTTTCAATTTTTCGACGAGTTTTAATAAGAAACTATTGAAAAGCGATTCCTCCGTGGTATCCACGGTTTTTCTTCAACGCGACGAAAATGAAAAGGTACGTTCTTTGGTAGGTTATAAACGAAAGAATTCTTCTTGATGGGAGGGTGAAGAAGAAGAAGAAGAAGAAGAAGAAGAAGAAGAAGAAGAAAAGGGAGGGAAAAAGCGGCTCGATTTTCTGCGAGTTTAGCGCCGGACAAAAGAAAGAAAATGTAGGAGGGTTGGAAGGGTGACTTCCGATCGAGCTAACAGAGGAAAACGGAGCATAACGGTCCAGAACAGAGAAGAGAAGAGAAGAGAAGAGAAGAGAAGAGTAAAGAAGGGAATAGCGAGGAAATGATTCGAGAAGACTCGAAGCATGGAGAAATTGAAAGAGAAGAGAACAAGGAGGAGGAATAAGAGGATCGAGAGAAACGCGGGCAAGAAATAGCAGGCAAGAAGTTTGGTATTGGTCGATGTCACACGTATAAGTGATTTATTTGTCTCGTGTAACTATTCAAGTAGGTATTACGTAATTAGCGGGGAATCTAGTAATGTAGAGAAAGAGAGAGACAGAGAGAGAGAGAGAGAGAGAGAGAGAGAGAGAGAGAGAGAGAGAGAGAGAGAGAGAGAAGTAGAGACACATACCCAAAAGCTAAGAGCCTTCTCCAAAATCGTAGAACGTCTGCTTCGCGATACTTACTTCTAATTCCTAGGAACCGAACCAATCGCATTAGCACAGCCCTTACCCTCTTACTACTACTACCCACGTCTTACTTATACCTTCTACGTGCCGTATCGTGGACCACGCTGCCAAAGATATTTCACCGGTTAACCACTTTCCGTTCCTTCGATCTCTCTAACATTCTCTCTCTCTCTCTCTCTCTCTCTCTCTCTCTCTCTCTCGTATTCTCTTTCTCGTTCACTTGCTTGCTCGTTCGTCGACCAACGAGCAGATCGAATTCGCTTGGTTCGTTAATATTTCATTCGGCTCTTGCTCGGCGATAAAGGGATTACCAACTCATTCTACCTTTCGATTTATTCTTTTCTCGTATCTACCTTTTCGTGTACTATGTACTTACTTACTTACTTACTTACTTACTTACTTACTTACTTACTTACTTACTTACTTACTTACTTTTCTTGCTCTGCGATCGTTGCCATCGTTCCTTCATCTCTTTTTTTGTTTCTTCTTTTTTCTTGTTCTTCTATCAAACCGTATATATCGTAAGTAGATATATATTTATTTCTAATACTTCTTTCTTTCTTTCTTTCTTTCTTTCTTTTTCTTTTTTTATCCTTTAATTTCTCCAAGACAGACTTCGTAAAATGTTAAATCAAGTTATTATCGTATTATCATCCTCAATCCTCATCGTTGTTCCATCATATTCACACATCCCTTTTTACATCGTTTCCTTGATACTTCCTTCCATACTTATTTCTCTTTTTAAGTTCTGGGAAGATTTATTGGATTCTCATTGCCCTCCGAACGTGCCTCCGCAGGAGCGCGTCGTTTGATTCGAATAGCCGTCGAGGCGAAAACGAAAAGTAGGATTAATCGATTTTCACGAACTACTCTCTCGCTCGATATATCTCACTCTTTTCGACATTTCTCTCTTCGCACGCCCGCGAGATATCGATTATACGAGATATTTAATTTCGTCTCTCTATTCTCTTTGTACTCTTACCTTTGTTTCGCGATAAAAACGTTCTTTCATTATTTACGGTTAAGTGGACTTTATCTTCTTTATTGTTTTCTTCTCTCTTTCTCTTTCTCTCTCTCTCTCTCTCTCTTTCTTCTTATTTTTCTTCCTCGAGCTTAATTCTTATCGTTATCAACATTTGTCATGCATATAATAATTCATATAATGTCATAATATCACAATCTCCACTTCATAATATAAGTAAAATTAGATAAGCTTTACTTTATTTAGATATTTATGCATTTCCACACTTGCTACTTATGATCCACATCCATCCATCTATACCTTCACCATTACTCATACTTTTATCACGTTCGTTCTGATATTAAACAAATAAAAAAATAAAAATAAAGCAAGAAGAAGAAGAAGGAAAAGAAAGTAGAACTTCAATTTACGAAATATATCCCTCTATATAAATTTGAACCATATAACCCTTGCTATCTTAAGAAGAAAATAAAATAGTCCTTAGCTAAAATGAAATTGCTGAACGAAAGATAACAAAGCAAATTATTAATTGACGTCAATTAATTGACAAAATCTAGACGATCTTTATCCAACTAAACGCTATCTTTTAAATACATATAAATATATCTCTCTATATCTATATACATATACATACATACATACATATACATATACATATAATTTTTCTTAAGAAACAGATCAAAAACAGTAACTCGTTAAATTAAAAGTACCGATAAAAACGATATACTTATATATCACGCCTGATTCGTATCAAACAAGACTAAAACGAGCAAGAAATTTCAATTGAGTAAAATCGTTTGAAGTATTTCTCTCTCTCTCTCTCTCTCTCTCGCTCTCTCTCTCTCTCTCTCTCTCTCTCTCTCTCTCGGTTGAGCGAGCACGAGCATTCGTAAGATGTTTACAGAATAGAAACGGTAACAGATCGACGCCCGTTGACTAGCAACATTTCACGTGTCTCTCTTTCTAATGACATAGGACTTAATTGGTGCACCACTCGACACCCTCGAATTAACAGGGGGGACCTTCGCCGGTGGTATCGTCATTAATACGATGCATTACCCAGTCTACCCCGGACTCAGACTTCTCTCCACTCCACTTGACTCCACTCGACTCGACTCTGGCTCGCCTCCACCTCGTTTCCGCCTCCACCTCCACTTCCACCTCCACTTCCACCTCCATTCTTGCCTCTGCCTCTACCTTCGAGACTACGAGTCGACTCGACTCGACTCGACTCTCGGCTCGGCTCCACTTCGTTCCACTTCAACGCACACTGTATATCTACGTCCAACTCGTCCCTGTTCGACGACCCTCCAAGCACACCGGCTTACACGTTCCTGCGGAAGGTGTCTCTCTGTTCTCTTCTCTCTCTCTCTCTCTCTCTCTCTCTCTCTCTCTCTCTCTCACATTGCCGTCTTCTTCGCTTCTATAGCAAACCAAGACGCTCGAGGACGAGAGAATAACCGAATCCATCTTACGCTCCGTGACTCTCGTTGTCTTTCTAAACAATACCCTTTGCTTGAATATCTTCGACAACTGAGGAGATTTCCTTCGAATATCATCGATCGTTTGTACTTTAACAAACGGAATGAAGCTATACAAATATTTTCCCCTTCTTTCTCCTCTTCCTTTCTTCTTCTTCTTTCTTTTTTTTCTAATTTCTCTTTCGAAAAGATTTTTCTTTTCTTTCTTCTTTTCTTTGATCGGACAGATCACTTTGATCGGCTCGATTCGGATCGGTCGCCTCTGGCAAAACTGCCTGCCACCCTTCCATCCCTACGTATTCGGATTTGCGGTTCGCCATTGAAACCGCTATCCCATCAAAATTTTTACACTGCCAATTGCAACGCTCGCGCTGCTGTTTAATTATGCTTTTAACGGAGTACACTCGACGATTGTGGGCGGGTGGGTGGTAAGGGGTGGTGAGAGGGAGGGAGAGGAGAATTGGGAAGGGCTGGAGAAGCGAATGTGTGGAACGTTTCGTTAATTTCTACGTGACGTTTAATGAGACAGATATTGATATAAAAAATACACACACACACACATATATGTATATATAAATATTGCAATATATTTAAATAAAGATTTTTTGCACGTCAATTTTCCTCTCTCCTTCTTCTTCTATGTTCTTTGTTAACGTCTAACGAGATTCCTGATTAAAGAAGATTTTAATTACCTATATATATATATAAAATATATTTATGCAATTATCCTTATAGAACGTATTCAAAAGTAATAAGGAGACTGCCGCTACTATTAAATTATAGTTCTTATTAATTATAGTTCATTGCGGGAAGAAGAAAGTTTCGTAAAAGATTCGTAGAGCCAGTTAGAGTTTCAAAGAATATATCCATGGTATTAGGATGTTCGTTATCCAGTCTCAACCCCCATCATTTCCTTTTTCTTTCTCGTCTCCTTCTCTCTCTCTCTCTCTCTCTCTCTCTCTCTGTCTTTCTCTCTCGCTCGTTCTTTTTTTTCTCTCTATCTCTCTCGTTCGTTCGACTTAAGCCACGCGTCTTTTACGGATTCCGCGCTTCGTAAGATCGTACAGTGAAGCTTCGTTTTCGAGTCCTTCCACGAGGTACAAAACTCGTTCTCGTTTTTAAGACGGGAGATAGACGATGCCGAGTGGTCCTGCGGTAAGCCGGTGTCCTTTGTCGGAGGGACGGGAGGAAACCGCAGAAAAGTTGCCGGCAATGAGCTGTGAGCAGAAAAGAACGAGGACGAGGTCTAGTTTCTCTCTCTCCCTCTCTTTCTCTCTCATTCTCTCTCATTCCCTCTTTTTCTCTTTCTTTCTTTCTCTCTCTTTCTGAATGTGAGCGCGTGGAAACTCTAAAACCAAACTTTCGCTTGTATAGGGGGTGAATATACGCATGTGTATATGTATGTATATATATGCGCACGTGTGTGTGTATGTACGTATATATACACGTTTAAATGAAACTCGGATCGAGCATCGTTCTCCCATTGTCCCCGTGAACAGCCTCACGCCTTTTACAGGCGGTGCACGTTAGTTCCTTCAACGACGAATCGAAACTTTCCGTCTATCTCAGTCTTATTTTCCACGTGATCGATCCTTTCGTAAATTTTTCTGGAAGGGAAAAAGAGAACGTAGTGTAAGAGCTCGAAGAAATTTCTATGGACTTAATAAAGCGAAGAGAAATCGATATATCGATGATATCGAAATAGAAAAAAAAGAAAAAAAAAGATAAAAAGAGAGAGAGAGAGAGAGAGAGAGAACAACTACGATAAAGTTTTTCAACGTCGTTGTACGATTGCGTTTTAAACTTTATTATTATTTATGGACTTTAAAGGAATTCGTTTAAATCGCTTGGTTAATATCAAACTTGTTAATCGGATATATTCACTTTATTTTCTATTACAAATCAAATTCAATCAAGATCAACGTCGGTTTTAAAATCAAGATCGATTATCAATCTTTTTAATTCCAAATAATATATATATATATATTTATTTATTTATTATAAATATACAATAGCTCAACGAAACATCATTTGACGAAAGTTTACGATGATAAAAGAGAAAAATTACCCCACGAGATATTACTCTTAAACGATCGCAACTTGAACAAATAAAGTTTCACGATTTTGCTCTTTGAAACGCATCAAGAATCTTCTTCTACGACAAAGAGATTCGAGCGAGATAACTCGCGCGAATGATGCGCAAAACATAAAGTGGGATAAGGAGAAACAATGTGCCATGAATAAAACGAAAAGTCTCTTGGCAAAGAGAGAAGTAAACGACGCCGAAGACGTTGCGGCCTAGAATTAGGCGAGTTTATTACCTAGAAGGTAGTAGGGAACTTGCCTCGAGATAGTGCACTCACTTGTAACAGAAAGAGAGACAGAGAGCGAGAGAGAGAGAGAGGGAGAGAGCTCTCTGTCTCTCTTGCAAGAGCTTTCGTTATCGCGGATTTGTTCATCCAAGCGACACAAAATCTCTACTTGTTCTTCCCCTCACCCTTCCAGCCTCTCTTCTCCTCTATCTGCACCATCTATCTTCTCTATCTAACCATCTACCTATCTATCTATCTAAGCAATCCCTCCCTCTCACTCTCGCTCTCTCTTTCTTCCTCTTTAGCGCATTCCCCAGCATGTCCTATCTCTTTCTTTCCTTTTCTTTTTCTTTTCTTTTTTCTTTTTCTTTTTTCCCTTATGTTCCTAGTGTCGAAAGATGAGAGATATCGAAGCAAGAAAGGAAGTCTAGAAGATTGCGGTAGCTACAGAACGAAGGAATCTTCTCCCTCTCTTTCTCTCTTACTCACTCTCACTCACTCTTACTCTCTCTCTCTCTCTCTCTCTCACTCTTTGTCTCTCTGTCTCTATCTCTCTCTCTCTCTCTTTTAGAGGGTGAGCGCAAGCGTGGTTTCGCTTGTAAGCTTCCCCAAACAAAGTGAGGGGTGAGTGAGCTTGGTTGAGGGAACGAATGGAGGATAACGTTACGGGCTGTTCGAGCCCGTAAAACTATTCAAGACTCATTGACCTCCCGTCTAACTAACGTTCAAGCAGCAATACATACATACATATATATATATATATATTTTCTCTCTCTCTCTCTCTCTCTCTCTCTCTGCCTCTTTAGTTATTTCATTCGCGGTTTTCAAGGATGACTAGTAACAATCAACGACGACTTGTTTTGATCGAGATTCAATGATCTCTCTTGATTTCTCTCTTTCTGCCTGTTCGTTTTTCTCTTTTTATCTTTAATGGTCGAAAGATCATAAAAAATTGTTTTCTCACTCGAGTTAGAAATAAAGAGCTAATGTTACGATACAAATTAACAGTGCTTTTAATCTACGATATATTAATATTCAATTATATATCGTCGAATTACTATTACTCGTAATAAATAACTCGAAATACGAAATAAAAATTCGAATATTCTTCGTATACTCGTAATTTTTAATTCGTACGTTCGAGTGGCGTTCGTTTTTCGATATTTTATCGTGACTATTCAAATATAAAGCTCTATCAATCATTATTACGGGGCCAAATCGTTCCGCCATTTTTTATTTTCGAGCAAATAATAATTTATCCGTTAGGAGGGTGAAACGGATCATTCGGAAGAGTCGGAACTAAATGAGATGGTATTCGTTGAGGGTGGTTTAAACAAGTATCTGGATATCCAATTCGATTGGATACTCAAGACTTGGATATCCGAAGATCCGAGCAATAATAACAATTCTAGTACCTATCGATCTCTCTCTCTCTCTCTCTCTCTCTTTTTATTTTTCTCAATTTTTCTCTTCGTTCACTGAGAGAACGTAAAGACATTCATTTTCTCACGTTAGTTAAAAAGAGAAAATAAAAGTTTCGTTAGATAGAAATCGTTAGAATTGTTTGTTCTCTAACGACATTGAAAGATTTCACCTTCGAAAGAATAATTCGAATCGGATTGGCATGGCATGCATGCTTGGTAAATGCATTTTCTCGTGCGGATATAATGGCGATTAAAGAGCGAACGATCAAAAAATAGATACGAGAAGATCGTGATAGGTAAAGATAGGGATCGTGTTACGTAGAAAGCATTGTTTCGTTATATAAAACGAGCAATGAAAATTCAATGATCTTTCATCTCTTTTGTTTCAGGTAAGTAGAGCCCGAAGCTGTCCCGTGGCCATAACAGACGTTCAGGAAGTTTCTAACGCCAACCGGTGTTGTTGCATTCGAGGCGTATAGCGTAAGCGTATTTATCGACTTTTTAATGAACGATGAAGCTTTAACGATTTTTTTCCCTCCTTTCTCTCTCTTGTTCCTTTTTCTTTCTCATTCTCTCTTTTCTTTTTTTCTTTTCTTTCCCTTTTTTTTTTCTTTTTTCCTTCTTCCCCCCACTTTCGCGCCCATTTCGCGCGCACAGAGGAATGATAAAATATTTACGATCTTTTTTCCTATTTCTTTTTTTTTTTTTATTCTTTCTTCTCTTTCTTCTTTTACTCTTTCTGTTTTTTCTTCTTTTTTCTTTATCTCTCACTCTTTTCCATAGAACGAAGAGTAATGGAAGTTATTTTTCGGGGGAGGGGGGAGGGAACGAAACGAAAAACAAAGAAATAGAAAAAGAAAATGCAGGAAAAGTTCGACAGAATTTCTTGCTCGAAAACAATATATATGTATGTATGTATATATATATATATACATACACATGCAGGATACAAAAGCGTAATTACATTTGCGAGTTCCCGCAAACGGATAAAGGCATTCAAGGTATCTCGCAAAGTTTGCCACGAAATATTCTCTCACGGTTTTAAAATTCCGTTGTAAGGTTAATGGCAAAGTACGTAGTGCATAGAGTCGGTAGAAAGAACTGGTAGAAAACGTGAGAAGGGATTTTTGCTGTTTCGGCATGTGACCAACTCGTTGTACGAAGGCTTTTCCTTCTTTTCGTTCATCCTTTTTCAACATTTAAAAATGCTATTACCGTATAAAGTTTCAACGCTAACGAAATCGTATCAAGCGCAAATATCGCTTCCGAAGTTTGAAAAGCGTGGAAAAGCTTCTTGTTAATTAGCAACGTACATCGAGAAAAATACGTACAGAGCATAGCTTATCTAGAATGCTTTTAACGATCGTCCAACGAGATCAAAGTCGAAATCAAAATCGAACCCATCGAGATCGAGATTTGCCTGCAACTGTAAATTTTTCAAACTTGAAACTACGGAAACTTGAAATTTGATCGTTGATGCGTTATTGTTAATCAATTATTTTTATAATCGAATGAAGATATCTAAAGAAATTTTTGATAATTTTATTTACATCTAATTAATTAAAACGAAATATTTTATCTTTTATATATGTATATATATATATATATATAATATTTTATAAACGTTACTATAATGATAATTAAAAATCTCACAAAAATCCTGCAAAATAATAATATAAAAGATAATTAAATACGATACTAAGTACCGTAATGACCGTTCATAATACTTTGTACTTTAATATTATATCTATAATAAAATACAATATTACACACAAACACACACACACACACGCGCGCGCACACACATAAATACACATACACAACATATTCGATAAGAGATAATTATAAAGAGGACAAAAAAGAAAAAAAAAAGAAATCAAACGTTAAAACATTAGATCGAATAAATGATTCCACTATAAATGAATCTATTAATCTTTTATCTCGAAATAAAGAATGATGAATGACAATTATAGGAAAAGTAATCGTAGGAGGATTAACGAAGGTATAGAGTTTAATTAGTAACGTACGGTATGTTCCGAACGATAATCCGAAAATGTTCGCGTTTACCGCGAAAACAATAATTACGACGAAGATTGGCTCTCGCGGTAATGAATATTCTGGCAGATTGGTACCGCGATGCCGAGAGAGAGAGAGAGAGAGAGAGAGAGAGAGAGAGAGAGAGAGAGAGAGAAAGAGAATGAGATAGATAGAGTGAGTGAGTGAGATAAAGTGAGAGAGAGAGAGAGAGAGATAGTAAGGGGTGAGAGACAAATAGAGAGGGTGAAAAGGGGGAGAAGCAGAGAGGAACGACGTCCCCCAACGGGTAACGTGGCCACGATCAATAATAATTATGCCGACATCGTCGTTCTACGTCTATGTGCACGCACCTCGTAGCTCGATCCACCCGTTATTTCGAGCGTGCCACCACCGATGCCGTTAATGTGCCGGCAAAGCGAGGAAACGAGAGTTAGGGGGTGGATGTGGGAGTTTAGCAAGAGAGATCGAATTTTTAACCACCTTCTCCGTTATCAAATTGGGTTAATTCTATATCGTTGTCGTCGTCGTCGTCGTCGTCGATGTCGACGTCGATGGAAAACAAAAAAAAAAAAATAATCTTGGAAAAGGATTCAAGCTCGAAAGAAAATTATTTTCGTTTGATTTCTTATTATATTAATTGGCATGATATTGTATTGTAGGAATAGAAAAAGAAACAATAAATGAAGGTAGTATAAAATGATAAGATACGATATAAGATTACGGCGAGATTATTCGTTATACGCGCATGTCGCGTTTTGTATACTTTTTTTTTTTTTTCTTTAATATTTTTATCCTTATTGATTTATTGATTGTATGATCTACAGGTATTACTACGAGATCTTAATGATTTTAATATAGATTATGAATTTATTTTGAATATGAATATATAAATATGTAGTATATCGTTATAGATTCTCGCGTATGGAATGTATTGCATATAATCGTAGTATCTTTAACACTTACATCGATTCTATCATCATATAAATATCTTACAAACTCATTTATGCGAGATTCTCCAAGATCTTGAAGATTTCGATTCTTCTTAGGTCTTATGAAATCTCTTTTATTTAAATGAATTAATAACGAAAGTTAATCGAACGAAATAAACTTAATCTTTCTATTGGATTAAGGAGGAAAACGAATACGTTTTTCCAACGAGTGAGTTAAAAATTATATTTGACAGAAGGATGAAAATTTTTCAGAACAATAGTCGACAATGAGGAAAATATGACTTAAATGCACGGCGAAGAGAACAACGTTCCGTTTCTCTTTGACATACGAGAAAGAGAGAGAGAAAGAGAAAGAGTTACGAATAGTGGAAGAATGTAATCTCATTGCGAAATTCTCATCCAAAGAGAGGCACTGACAAATGACTCGTCGGCCCGATTACCGTTGCGATTTTAACGCGAGCTTAATTAGACGCCGCCGTGCAGCATTCCTGACGGATTGACCCAGGCACGTAACTCTTCTTCTTCATCTCTTTTTATTCTCTTTTCTTTTTTCTTTTTCCTTTTTTCTCTCCTTTTAATTTTTAAATTTTGTTTCCTTCTTTGTTTATCTTGGTTCTTTGTCTTCTTCTTTTTTTCTTTCTCATTTCCCCTCCTCTTTCGTTCTTTTTTTCACTTTCCTCCTTCTCTTTCTTTCTACAGTAAATTAATGGATCAAACGTATCTTTCGCGGGTTGGTAGGTAAATAGGTCGACTTCCGAATGAATCGTCTTTTTAACGTTTAAAACGATCGCTATTTCGAAGATTTTTCGTACCTTCGTAATCGTCTAAGCCTTGTTATTAATCAAAGGAGAGTCTCCTCTATAAAAAAGTAATTTCTCATCTCCGAACGCAACGGGACCCTTTCTCTAAAGCACCACAAGGAGCAACCTTTCTTCTCTACTCTTTTCTTCTCCTCCTTCTTCTTCTTCCTCTTCCTCTTCTTCTTCTTCTCTTCTTCTTCTCTTTTCTTCTTTTCTTTTTTCTCCTCTCTCTTCTTCTCTCTTTTACTAAGCTCAGCAAACGGCTCTTCCCATCGTCCGCAACGGATGCGCGTTCGGTTCAAGAAAATTTCCATTACTCGAGCTCGAAACTTTTTAAACAAGTTTCTCTTAGTTACGAGAAAGTTAATTTGCGTTGCCGTCCTGGCACGAGTGATTTAATTACTTAATAATAAACCAACCTGAAGGAGAATGGGAGAGAAGGTTTACGATGGCTGGCGATACGACGCGATGAAGGGAAGAAGTAAAGGATCTTGTTTGATAATAACGAAGATAAAGGGACGAAGAAAAAGGGAAAGGAAGATAAAGTAGAAGAGAGGAGTCACAGTAACGTTGGATACCTGTCGATCGATAGCTTAGCTAGCTTTTTCATTTTCGGTCGGACGAGCAAATCGAATTAGAACGTTAGATAATCGATAACTATTTATCTTTGTTTTTCGCCACCGTTCTCGGTAATGGAGAAATAAATTTTTAAGTTGGTCTCTTAAGGACCGTTATTTACATCGATCCTTTCACTTGCTTTCTAACCGGACACTGTGTATAACAGTGCATCGTTGAAAATAAACGTTAACGTGTATGGTTCGTTTCAGGACTTTCAAAGTATTTACAATTTCGTCTGGGTTGCGAGAGCGTTTAAAAAATTATAGGTAAACCAAATGGTCATTGATTAAATACTATAAAATATATTGTAGTAGTAAAAACAAGAGAAGAACAAACAATTTATCGAATTTCGATAATTCAATGAGTTTCGTTGGATGAATATAACTCGTACCACGTGTTTGTTTTGTTAGAAGTACATTTGATATTTTGTAATTAATTATTCTCTCTTTAATTTCTTATTATTTCACTTCTTATCTTCTTTTTATTATTTCCTTTCATATTTCACAGTTTTTTGATTATATATTATCCATATCTAATTTTATTATTTCATTTCTTATTTTTTTTTTTTTTTTTTTTTTTTTTTTTTTTAATTAATTACTCCATATAAGATGTAAGAATATCTATGTGTATTTCTTGCATAGATATATAACGTATTCGTGTGTTTTAACGAGAAACTGTATTACGTAGAACGTTGAACGGGAAAGACTCTTTTCCCTTTATTCGTAGCCTCGAGAAAAAAAGGGAAAACATTTAAGAAATTCTACGTGGCAGCCGAAGATTTTCGGGACACGTGCGGCGATAATCAAGGCTCAAAAGGACGAGTTCGTTAATTTTGTCATTCGTCACGTCCCACAGGGTCTTCGTCGTTGTTTCATAAGGTTCACGAGCCCTAACTTTCCGTTCTTAACTCGTTAATTAAGGACGGAAAGCTCTTGCACGGTAGAAAGAGAGAGGGAGGGAAAGAGAGAGAAAGAGAGAGAGAGATGGAAAGTAAGAAACGAAAAGTAGACAGAACGAGAGAAAGAGAGAAGCAACTAAGGACAAAGAAGCGAAGTTTTAATAACATTACCGTAATAATACGAGTCATGGGACCCTTCGGACAACGTGCCCTAAATTATCAAAGGAGATCCTTTAGTTTCTTCTATCCTCTCTTTTCACTTGTATTTCCCATAGTTTTTCGTTTCGTTATATCGATTCGTATTTATCGTTCGATCCTTATTATTTTCCAAAGTGCCGATATAACATAGATTATAATAATATCATAAATATTATAATAGATATATTATAATCTAGATAGTAGATATAAGTATGGTATATAATATATAATATAACATATAATATAGTAGATCTAAGTATATAACATAAATTTCGTAAAACTAACTTAAAAAAAAAAAAAGACACTTTAACTAAACGCTTCGCATAAGAAAATTTGGTTTAAATGAAAAAAGATATTCGAACCTATATACTCTATAAACTAAATAGACGGCGATGATAATACCCTAACCGGGAATCTCGTTGAATTCATCGCGAGTTACGCACGTACGTGGTGTGTAAGTATCGTTTGTTAAGGGGATGGCATTGCCCGCAAGCCCTTTTGTTGAAAAGGGCTCAAAGGAGATGCGTCAGGTTTTTGAGGTAACGCTGTAAATGTCTGAAAATTCATCGGAGATACGATAAGAGAAAGGAAGAGAGGGGAAACGCGAAAGAGAAAGAGAGAGAGAGAGAGAGAGAGAGGAGGACTTTCTTCTTCCTTTGAAATTGTAATACCTAGCTACGTACCACAAATTTTCCCGCTCAAACTATACTATCCTTTTTTCTTTTTCATATTCTTTTCCTTTGTGGTAAAATAACGAAGACTCTCGTCGTGAGATTTCGCGCAGAAGATTAAAGTGAAAAAGAAAAAAAAAAGAGAAAGAAAGAAAGAGAGAGAGAGAGAGAGAGAGAGAAGAAGGATAAAGAAAATAAAAGAAAAAGAAAAAAGAAAAAGTTCATTGGTCGTTTCGTTCGCCCGATACAAAACTTAAGTATACGTTTGGAACGGTAGAAACCACTGGCACATTGACTACACGAGTCTGAGAATTGAATTGAAATTCTCATAGCGAAGGGACGTGTTTGCATTGTAAACATTGTTTTACGGTGTAACGGGGGATGCCAATCTGTAGTTAGGAAGATGCCAGTGGAGTAGTATAGTCGTGAGGTTCTCGACCTAGGCCTCCGAAAGCAGACTCGATAATTGTGCCGATGATATGGGAGGAGAAGGAGAAGGAGAAGGAAGAAGAGAGAGAAAGAAGGAGAGAGAGAGAGAGAGAGAGAGAGAGAGAGAAAGAGAGAGATGAGAGAAGCCCGTTTCTCGGTTCACGTCGAAGACGAGTTGAGAGTTCGCCGTTAGCGGTTTAAGTAATAAAGATAAACAGAGATGAATGTGAGAGATGGGAGCGACGACCGCAAGACATGCGGGAAGGCAGATGTTTATTAAAAGGAATCCAAAGAGAAAGAGACAGATAGACGGATAGAAAGATAGATAGATGGAAAAAGAGAGAGAAAGAGAGGGATAAATAGACAGACAGATAGAAGATTAGTATCAAGAGACAAAATTCTAATTTGCATTTCGCTAAGTTAAATCCGTCCGATTAAAAAAAAAAAAAATTATGATGATAATAGATTTTTTAATTGTCTTTAAAACTTCTCTACCTTCGTCTTTGTCCATCTCTTATAGAAAAAAAAAAAAAAAAAAAAAAAAAAAAAAAAACGTAGGAAGAGATAAAAAGAGAGAGAGAGAGAAATGAAGATTAGTATCAAGAGACAAAATTCTAATTTACATTTTGCTAAGTAAAATACATACGATTAGAAAAAGTATAATTATAACAAAGTTTCTAATTGTCTTTAAAACTTCTTCTCTCTCTCTCTCTCTCTCTCTCTTTCTGTCTCATTGAAAAAAAAGATCGTAGAAAGAGACAAAAAAGGTGAAAGAGATAGACAAAGAGAGAAAAAAGAGGGACTGAATATACTCGAGGGAACGTCATGCTTACTTTATCGTCTCACTCGAATCGAGACTATCGACTTGGTTAGCCACTTACTGATACGTATTCGATAGGACGATGTTTTACGAGCAACTTATCCGGTCAGCTTCTATTCGATCGTTTCCTTCCTTCCTTCCTTCCTTCCTTCCTTCCTTCCTTCCTACTCTTTTAGCATTTTGATCTTATGTTAGTTCTTTTTCTTAGCACCAACTAGCTTGTCTAATCGTCGAATTATTAGTTTGAGATTCGTCGACGATCGAGAAACGTTCTTCTTGGTAGCACCGAACAAGATAAGTTTCCCTTCTTTCTCGACGATAAGAACGTCTTTTTCTTTCTTTCTTTCTCTTTCTCTCTCTCTCTCTCTCTCTCTCTCTCTCTCTCTTTCTGTCTTTCTGTCGTTCTATCTGTCCCTCTGTATCTCTCTATCCCTCTCTCTCTCTCTCTCTCTCTCTCTCTCTTTTTCTTCTATCTCTCCTTTATCTTCTTTCGTTGACTACTCTCGTAATACGCTTAACACACCAACTCGTTTTCTTAGTGCTCTTTTGAACGTTGCTCCCAATTCGTACGAAAGATTTTATCGATAAGACTTTTGAATTTCTTCAATTCAGTTTTTTCTTTTTTCTTTTTTTTTTTTTTTACTACAGCTAATTAGCGTTTCTTCTTCTTCTCTTTTTCTTTTTGTTTTTGTTTTTTTTTTTTTATCTTTTCTTCTTCTTTTTTCTCTCTCGTATTACTCCTTTCTGCGATCCAATTTTCCCTATATTTGACGATATTGTCTTAAATAGACAGAGATATCGAATTGTAGTGACTTATTTTTATGATCTAATTATAAGTTAAGAAAATATATTTACAGAATGGACCATAATTTTCTAGCTAGCTTTAACGATAGTTTACTCTTTCTCGAGACTTTATAAGCCAATTTTTTTCTTTTTCGTTTCTTTTTTCTTTTCTTCTTCTTTCAAATTGTAAAACTGCATAAGCCTAGTTTGTGGAACTGTAAGTCTAATTAAAAGATTATAAAAAGTCTCGAGAAAGAGTAATTGATTCTAAACTTTTAGTCCACCTTATGTATATATACTTACGCACGCACATTTATTTATAATTATTTTTACACATTCGCACATTTTATACTCGCACAAAGTTTTCATATATTTTCGTATGATAAATCAGGAAATTACAAATTTTCCAGAAGATCGAACGGTGTTGATAAATTGGCTAATATGCTGACTAATAATTAATAATGTCTGATGATGGAGCAAACGATAAGAGTTTTCGACATTATCGATAGCCATCGTTTCTCGATAATTCGTGAACGCGAAAGTGTGTCAAAGTGATGCACGACTTCGGTCGCGGAATAAAATTCGCATCGTCGTCGATGATGAACGGTGAGACGATAGGACGATGCAGCAATGATTTATTAACAAAATCGATGGTGTTCGACCTCCCCCAAAACGGAAGGAAACGTTGCTTTGGCTTATCTCCTTCGGATAGCATCGATTAACGTCGAGGATGACATTAAATTTTACTGGATGCGCGCATTCGGCATTATTAGCGATAAGGTATCGATGTTTCGTGTTTGTTACGAGATGGACGTGGATTAACCGAATGACCACCGATACCAATAACGACGCTTTATTTCAGATTTATCCAACATTTCTATAGACGTTCTCTCTCTCTCTCTTTCTCCTACTTTCTCTGTTAGTCTATCTTATCTGAAATATTAGATATATCAAAAAGTTCTATTATACACACGTGAGTGTACGGATGTATACGTGTTTGTACACATGTACGTGTACATGGACGTATATACACGTGTATGTACGTCTCTATAACGCGTATGTAAAATAATTAAAAAAAAAGAAAAAGAAAGAAAGAAAAAAATCCATAAATAAATGATATTAACTAAACTCTGTAACTATATCGTACCGTCGAGTTATTTTGACGAGATAAATGAAATTACGTTTAAACAAAATAAATCAGAGTTATTAATTAAAATGATAATATCGATAATTCCGATGATAACATTGTTAAAAATTGATAACATTTTGACGATTGTCAGAGTTCTAGTGTTAATGTTATATATTTATGTATTACATTGGTGAATTAACTGTAATAAAGAGAACAGTAATTTATCGAAAGCAGGAAGTTCTGTTTAATAATTTTTCATTTATTCCTAATGATTATTTGCATAATACGCGTGCAATTACCTTACCCTTAGTGGTTCTTTCATGTTCCATCATTCTCTCTTTATTAGTACCGGGCAGATAGAACAGAAGTTTCTCTCTTCGTCTCTCTCTCTCTCTTTCTCTTTCTCTTTCTCTCTCTCTTTCTCTTCTTTCTTTGTGTTTGCCTTTGTGGGTTCTTTACTAGTTTCGCAAAGAGGGGAACGAAATAGACGGTGTACGTTCCAGAGGAGAAACAGCGCATGTCTCTTTGAGGTTATAAAACACTTTGTTGTACGTTAACATCTAACCCTTCCCCTTTCTTTCTCCTCCTCCCTTCACCCCTTTCATCCCTTCTATCCCTCCCGTACACCATTAATCGTAGCTACCGTCGTCGTATGCCCACACATAAAATAGGTTCCGTGCCAGTATACGACGATGTCTTCTCGGTATCGCGAGATGATGCGAGATGCATTCCCAATATATCCTCTAGGATATTTTTCTTCCTCGTTTCTTCGAGCTTTTGTTATATTAAAATCTTAATTTAAGAAAATAAGTAAGTAAATAAATAAATGAAAAGGAAAAGAGGAATAGAAAATACGCGATACGCATATCACGATAATAAGATACTTTTCAATGTTTAGGTATATCTAAACTGAGACATATAACATTGAATAATTTTTAGTATATATAATTTAGTATATATTATTTTTTAATATATATAATTTGTAATGATTTAATATTCTTTTATTAAGTGAAAATATGTAGTATGCGATACATACACATGCGTCAGATTAGTCGTAAGAAATTTTAATAAGTTTCTTTCTAAAATGAGATATATCAAAACACTTTGCAAATCATTTTTAAATTATACGTATATATTAAGTTATACGAATGCAGTATACATTAAACATATATGTGTGAAAATCAACTCTAATCTATCTATGATGACATATCTAACACTTTTTCTCACTTTCTCAATCTCTCTCTCTCTCTCTCTCTCTCTTTCTCTGTAATATTATTTAAATCATATGTAATATTAGAGATATTTAAGAATTTATAAAGAATTGGTTTTTAAGCTGTGATACCTAATACTTCGCATAATTTGTAATTTAATAAAGTATTATTACGCATACATACATGATTTTAAAAATGATATTACATTTTATATCACATTACTTTTATACCTGAAGATATTTCAGATTTGAAAATTTCAATAAAAGATCTTAATGAAACTGTATATTAACTTACATTAATCTCCAATTTATTACCTATTATTAGAGCTTAAGTTAAAGTGGGAGATTGAATATTATCGAAGATTTTCATAAGATAACGTTGTTTGCTTACCAACGTTTATCAAAACAAGCTTTCCTTCTGACTTGCAAGCATCGATATCCATAATACTGCGGGATACTGTATTTGTTACCATAATTTGTCGATTATTCTACTTAATAAATATTATCAAAGTGTTAATTATCAAAAACAACTTACAACTGATTAGATAAAAATTCGTCTTAATGAAATTTTTCGATAAATTTTAAATAACAATGATCTAATTTTATCTTAATGTACATATATATATATATATATATATATATATATACACACATATATCATAACCATAAATCATTTTAAAGTTAACCATAATCCTTAATAAACTTGGACAAACGTGGCCACTAATTACAAACTATACGACAAGTCGTTAAAGTTGATTATATTTAATGTGCAATTAAAAAAGTTTAAATTAATTAACGAATAATGAAATTTATCTCTCTTCGCGTTTTATATATCCGAAAAGAGATAATTTATATGACGTAGATTAGTAAAGGACTTTTTACACCGACAATGTGAATATCAGATAGGACGTAAACGAACGAGGTTAACGACATTAGAATCGTTATTTCATACGATCTCTCTCTCTCTCTCTCTCTCTCTCTCTCTCTCTCTCTCTCTCTCTCTCTCTCTCTCTCTCTCTATCTCTATCTCTATCTCTATCTCTATCTCTCTCTCGTAACTCTTTTCGCTCTCGCTCTTTCAGAATGATCGTAAACGAGGAATATTAACAAAAGGAAATGAAAAACGAACAATCAATTTATAGTATTAGAAAAAGAAACGCGTACGTACATACATATGTACCTTCATGAAATTCAAATAACATTGAGTTAATAAACGATTCGTAATCGTCTATAAATATGTTCTTTATCATTCAAATCCCATAGTAAATCTATGTCTCGATTCCAGATGTAGGAAAAGATGCGATAAACGTTTTTCCTCTCGAGAATGCGTCGATGCGTCGCGACGGTGCACGGACATCGATGCACTCCATCGGAAATTTACGAGGGCATCACACACACACAAACACACACAAATATACACATACATACACGTTTACGCACACTTTGCGAGATATCTCTAGCTTCGACTTTTGCTCCTCGATTCCTGCTGACCGTGCTACTACCACGTTCTCTCACTTTCGATGAAAAACGAAGAAGGAAAGAGAGAGAGAGAGAGAGAAAGAAAAAAGAAAGAGAAAGCAAGTCTATATGTTAGAAAAAGAGACCGAAAGATAGAGAGATAGATAGATAGAGAGAGAGAGAGAGAGAGAGAGAGAGAGAGAGAGAGAGAGAGAGAGGGGTGCAGCACACGAGACTTTTTACGAGGAATTATAATATTCTAATTTTACGAGCGGCTTTTCCCTTTTTACGACGAATTCGGCCTTCCGCACGTTTATGCCGAAAGTAAGCTTTTATTTTCCATAAACCTTAGCGCGCGCTCACGCGCAAAGTGGAGGCGAACGATCGTAAAGCTCAAAGTAGATATATCCAAAGGCGTTAAACTTCTTCGGGCCTCTCTCGTGCCGCCTTCGACGATAACCGAGGGGAAAGGGAAAAGCGTTTCCCTTGTAAACTTGCCACGAGCCTTTCCTACGAATTTTTCATCTTGAGAATTCATATTTTTCTTTATCTTTAGCTTTTTCTTTTCTTTTGTTTTCTTTTTTTTCTTCTTTTTCTTCTTCTTAGCTTCTAACGATCTTGAGAGCGTGTTTATGTCCGTGCCATGGATAAATTAATCAAATGGTGAACGTTCTTTCGAGATTTATTAATTTCTTCACCGACCTTTAACCTTATCCGTTTCTTTTTTCTCTTTCTTTTCTTCCTTCTCTCTTTTCTTTCTTCTCTCTCTCTCTCTCTCTCTCTCTCTCTCTTTCTTTATCCACCAACCGCTACGATATTTACCAAGTTCCTAACCACGACTATACGAACGCTTTTATACGAGATGTTTGCAAAGTCCTTCGGCAGTTCTAAACTTTAATACCTTCCGATGTATTCTATATATTCATATACGTATACATACACAATACATATATATATACACATATACACATATACATAAAGTATATATATACCAAGCTAAGAGCAAACGACGATGTAGTAACTCGTAAACTTGAGCATTTTCAAATCTTCTTTAATATCATCTTGTGATTACATGCAAGTGGCTGATATAACGTAAACGTTAATTCCTCTTTTATCTACTTTTTATTTTTCTTTCTTTATTTTTTATCCTTCTTCCCCCCCCCCCTCTCTCTCTCTTTTTCATTACATCTCCAACGCAACCTACGTTCGTAGAACTAATTATATATTTGATCGTATATATCATAGATAACGATCCATCGATTATCACTTTCCATCCGCACACCAACGTCACGTTTCGCGCTTAGTACGCGTGCGGAAATGACGGCAGTCGCGAAACATATTTTCATATCCGGATAAACGACGAAAACGCACGCTTGTGTTCGCCGACGTTCCGTAATCCTGTTTCGATATGGAGATAAAATTTAATTACGTTAATTTCGTGTTTCCCGATGTAACCGAGCATCGATTACTCATTAAACTCTCTCTCTCTCTCTCTCTCTCTCTCTCTCATTCCTCTTCTTTCGACTATTACTTCTGTTCTTTCCTAACTCATTCTCTTACACATATTTACACATACCCGTGTATGTACCTACACGGTAGTGTTTTACGCGAAGCAATAACCAAGCATAACTTTTTCGTTCGACGTCGAGCTATGGTTCTAACTCTAGTTTTTATACGAATAGATGGTGGAAAATGGAGAGGGAAGAAAAGTGGCGACCACGATAATATATCGACTTTGTTAGTCGTATTAAGGTAATCCGATCTTTTTCCTCTACCTTTCCACTTCGTCCATTTTCCAAGTTACGAAAGAAAAACGAAAGGAAAGTTTGAAATCGTGTATACTATGAGGAAGAAGAGGGATAGAGTGGGGAAGGAGGAGAAGGAGAAGTAGGAGAAGGAAAAGGAGGACGAGGAGGAGGAGGAAAGGAAGAAGTTGCTTTAAACCGCAACAAGCAATTTCATAGATTTAACATCTACTAGTATAGTTTCATAACATTCCATAAAAAAAAAGTGTCTAGGATACGGCAATTTTGAAATATTTCGAAAATAGCCAAGCATAAAATACAAAAAGGGACATTTTGGGAATACGATCAAAAAAAAAAAAAAAGAAAGAGACAGAACTTAAAGATGACGATCGCTTTTATTTTTCTTATATGTTCGTAAATAAATGATTGATTAGAAATGAATTAATACATTCACGTTGATACGGATTTGCGTGTGAATCTTTCAAAGTAATCGATTACTATCGATCGAGGAGTTTATGTAATTTCCATGATCACGAGTTTCGAGTACTACTTATTCGCAAATTTTGGTTGAATTTCTCGTTGGGATTATAACGCGAGTTATTGGCTCGTTAAATCGGTGGATTAATATACGCCATTTTTACATGATTTATTATCGTATAAGAGCGTACGGGAAGGATAGAGATAAATAGATACGAATATTGAAAATTATTTAGACAAATGTCTATCGTATATTAACTCGTAAAAGCGACCTCTGTGTTTTTTTATTTCTTTTATATCATGTTCCTTTCTTCCTTTTTTTTTTTAATATTTTCTATTTTTCTTTGTCTCTTCTATT
>NC_066600.1:3525000-3565000 GCF_905475345.1 Vespula vulgaris | reverse complement strand
TTTTTCTTTTTCTCGCCCTAAACCCTTCGTTCACCGTACTCTCTCCTCCTTCCACCTTCATTTCTCGATACTTCGTAGGAAAACTATGTAATTGAAAAAAAGGAAGAAAGAAAAAAGAAAACAAAGAAAGGAAGAGCAAATGATTTCCAACGGATTCGTTTTATATCGATGAGAGTTTTATCGGAGATTCTCGGAAACGTAAAGCGATTAGAAGGAAACTGTCGGTTGGGTTCTTGAAAAGTGTGAGAACGAGAATAGAAAGAGAGGGAGAAAGATGTTGCTCGTAGATCGTTATAGGCGTTAGAACACCTGCAGGTAATCCAACTGGACGGAGACAATCTGTATCGTTGAGTAACGAGTAGATAGATAGATAGACAGACAGACAGACAGAAAGAGAGAAAGAGAAAGAGAAAGAAAGAAAGAAAGAAAGAAAGAGAAAGAGAGAAGAAAAGAGAGGAAGAGAGATACGGATAACTCGTGGTTTTCTCTGCGAAGGCGAAATAGACGAAAGGATTCGGCTTGGTCTGAACCGGCTGAATGCAATCTAAAGTGTCGGATATACGAGAGAAAGAGAGAGAAAAAGAGAGAAAAAGAAAGAGAGAGACAGAGAGACTCCCGTTAAATCCGCGGTAATCAAACGCGTCTAGCCATTAGCCATTCGTGAAAGATAGAAAGAGAAAGAGAGAGAGAGAGAGAGAGAGAGAGAGAGAGAGAGAAGAATGCTCGAACCGAATCGGTGACTCAAGTTCCTGGCACCGATATCACCAAGCCCTGTCACGAGTTAGAGAAAGAAAGAAGAAAAGGGTGGGGGTCACAAGAGGATGAGAGAAAATTGTAGAGAGAGAAAGAGAGAGAGAGAGAGAGAGAGCAATCCCTCGAAATCGAATCTAGGAGCCTCTCTCGGGATAGCCGTTACGGAAACGGACACAAAGGTCCGGATTTAGGAAATTCGTATCTGCTGGTAGAGTTTCGAATCGAAACGATGGGGTGGCAAAGAGGTGGAAGAGGGAGGGTAGAAGACTCCTATAACGTTCCACGTTTTCCTAAGTGCCACGTGAACGTACTACTTACATTAAATGACTTCGTATTCGTATGGTAAAGGATCTTTGATCCGATCGATTCTTCCATGACAATTCTCTTCGAATGATAATGATTCGATTTGATAATGTCGACGAATAGATATTTCGAATAATGTACCGAGTTAAATTGTTTAGGATGTAATTAAACAAGTCGCGATCGTTTTATTAAATCGATCGAAAGTGTTAGAATAATTGAATGGCAATTGCATAATATTAAATATATTATCAGGAATGAAGATATGTTTAATTTAAGGGGTATAATAGAAAACTTGTGTTATTGTGATTATTATTATTATTATTATATTTGATATTAGATCGTTTATTAGACTAATCGAAAATTCATAAATATTTTTTTTTTCTTTTTTTTTTTTAATGATCTAATTGATATATCGTTGAAAATAAAAATAAAAGTACAGTAAAAGTATGAAAGTTTGTACATACGATTTATTAGGTTACTTATTATATCATTACATTATACTATTTATTTGTATTACATTTATTATACCTCTTATCATTTGAAGATAAAATTTCGCGCACCGATATAGTTCTTTTTTTTTCTTTTTTTTGAGAATCAACTCGAAACGATCAACTCGAACAAATTAAAGTGATCGTAAAAATAAAAATGGCATAAAGTTTCGTGGTAATTTCACGTGCTCCGACAGGAAAGTACTTTCATCAAGGTTAGCTTTGTTCGATTTTGTCGTCCGAACGAAACAGTCGATCGGTTCGATTCCCTTCGATCGAGTAATTCGTCGTGTACGTCCGAAATTCGTTTTCTATCCACTACAAGCTGGAATCCGTAGCTTGCCAATCTTCGACGTGCAGTCGATTTCTAGCAAACGAAAAGAGTAGCAGACAGGGGGAAATGGTCCCAACCCCTAAAGCTGGGAAGTAGAAAGATTGGTGAGTATTTGCGTGGACGAATGGGATTTGTAGGTTTTCGCAAAATGAGCTACACGTTTGGATGGTACACGTTTTGCAGTCTCGGAATTGTCTTTATGTCTGTGTGCATATGTGCGTCTGTATTCGCGCGCGCACGTGTTTGTATCTGTGTCTTCGTATGTACGTCTCTGCGTCGTGTGTGGATTTTCTGAAGAATAATTTTCCTCGTTGGAGAAAGTGAGAGAAGAGATATGGAAAGGAAGAAAGCCACTTTCTAGTTTCTATTCCGTCAGAATTCTATTTTTCTGAGTGCAAACTGGAGAATAAGGTATGACGTTACGTTGAAGTAACGAAATGGCTGAGATAAATTTTGAGAAAGGAGAAAACCGCGACGACCTCTTCAAATTTTAATCCAATCACGATGGATATATAGTACGTATAAAACTGAACAAAGAGAGAAAAAAGAGAGATACGTAAAAAGCGCGATTTTTATCGTGTACTTATCCTAACGATATTTATGATTGCGATCGAACAAACAATATGCCATAAAAGAAGAAGAACAAGAAGGAGAAGAAAAAAAAAAGAAAAAAGAAAGAGGAAAGACTCGTTAAAGAAAATCGACGCCCACGATCACGGGGTTAATTGAGCGAAAAGTGATATTAAGGAAACCGATAAATGTGATTTATGTTCGAATGTTCTAAGAGAGAAACACATACGATTATTAGAAGAGTTAAAGTTTCTCCTTTTGCTTGGTGAAACTCATCGTCTCGAGTGATAGAGAGAAATAGAGACAGACAGAGAGAGAGAGAGAGAGAGAGACAAAAAGAGGGACACGAAGGACGAAGACGATAGAGTTAGAACACGTGAGAACTAGAAAGAGTAAGAGAGAAACACATAGAAAGAAACAGAGAGAGAGAGAGAGAGAGAGAGAGAGAGAGAGAGAGAGAAAGAGAGAGACCAAGAGAATCGTGCTCTACTACATAAGTCTGTGTTCCAAACGTTGGCCAAAGTATAACACACACGTATACATTTTACTTATACACGATACCTAAGCGACGAAGGAGGAGAAGCTAGGTAGGTACGTATGTACGTAGAACGGCCGACGATCTTTCACGTTATCGTAGCTGCACAGCTTGCTCTATTCCACGGCTACGAATACCTAGTATCTGCTATGCAAATTTATCGTTGGAGCCGCATAAATTTAGCATATATTTCTTGTTTTCGGATGAGGGGTACCACCCGCGAAAAAGAGAAATAGGGAAAGGGTGTAGTGTAGAATCGCTTGAATAGAAGGAGAAGAGTTGAGGAGTAGAGGGGTGGCTATAAGGTGATGGTGTGTATATATATGTGTGTGTGTGTGTGTGTATATATAAGTTGCTAAAATAGACGTTCAAAGGTATAGGAAGGTGATCGTGTTCTTCGATCGTATTCTTGTCGAAGATCTTATTCCAAACGTTGTAACAACATGCTATCGTTAACGAGAGAGAAATCAAAAGGGAAAAATGTAGTTGTAAGTCTTGGTTGCAAGCTTAGACTTTTTCTCTTGGCCTTTTTTCTTCCTTTCTTTCTTTTTTTATCTTTGACTTTTTTTTGTGATATCTATCATACTTTTCTTTTTTTTTTTTATTTTTATTTTTATATATAGATTTTATTATCGACGAACAGTCGTGACAATCGATTAAATAACTTTTCGAAATTATTCTTCGCATTATGGTATTTTATTTTACGATTGGACTTCGGAATTCTAAGTTTTGTGTATGTATAATGTTATATAAAATTATACAAACAATTTAATTACGTGTAATGTTCGATTTAATTTTTCTAATCACGTGCTTTCGTACACAGTGTCTGTATTTTTTAATCTCTATTTTTATTTACTGTAATAAATTATTGCAATTGTTGTTACTTCATATACGAAACTTTTAATAATTTTTTTTTCTTCTTCTAATATAAGTTTCACTTGTTGTTAATATATTTGTAGTTATCAATAGAATATAATAACTAACATAACTTTCGCATTGCAATGTAATTTTGTTCGTTGAGACGAAAGCGGATTTGATTACAGAGATTTTAAGAAAGATAAACTTTCGATCGATTGATCCCGTAATGAAGAAATTGATAAATATATAAAAAGCGTGTGAATATTTTAAACGGATTACCATAATCATCACGAACGAATTCTTATTTAAAACGATAAGAATAACATTTTTTTCGGCAAGTAATCAACGTTATGGATTTTCCAGAAAATCTCGACTAATTTTGTACGAATCAACTGAAAGCGGAAGGAAAAAAGAAAAGGAGGGAGAAACAGAAAGGGTAAAAAAAATTTGGTATAGGATAAAAAGGGAAAGAAAGAAAGAAAGTAGGAAAGAAAGAAAGAAAGAAGAGAAAATATAGCGAAGAGGAGAAAAGGCTGCTGTTGAATGAAGAGAGAGAGAGAGAGAGAGAAAGTAACAGAGAAAGAAAGAGAGAAAATCAGTAAGAGAGAGTAAGAGAAAGAGTTAGTAGAGAAAGAAAGAGAGAGAGAGAGAGAGAGAGTCTCATTTGCAGTTCTGTTTATTGTGCGGTCTCGGTGAGGAGGGGGTGGAAGGCAGGTTAGTAATGGAGGATGGGGGATAAAAGTAGGGGAAGGTCCCTAACGGGTCAACGATGCGTGCAAATACGAAGTACAGGGAATCTGAACTTTGCGAGTGGAAAATGCAAACGCGAGGCTTCTTCTCTTTTTCGCGTGTTTTTGTTCCGGGATAAATTCTACGAGCGAACGCTTGAAAGGGGCGTGTGCCATCGACCTCACAGTCGACGACGACGTAGTCGTCGACTTCGTCGGCCTCTTACTCTTCGTCGTCTACTACTCGTCGTCGTGGCTGTCATTTTTCTTTTTTTTTTTTTTCTTTTATTTTTTCTTTTCTTTTTTCAGACAGCTCGTATAACGTCGCCATTTGTCGCCCGTTACAAGAGTACATACGTTTTCATAATTAGTAAGCGTCTCGGTTTTGGATCCTCTCTCTCTCTCTTTCTTTTGTTCATTTTCTTTTACTATGGTATTTTTGAAAGCCGAAAGTATATCAATGGGAATACAAATTCCATATATATATATATATATATGTATGTATATATTCTATATATATATGTGTGTGTGTGGATGTATGTATAACGCTACTCTAAGATTTCTTTTCCTCATTTCTCGTAGAGTCTTGAGAAAACGCGAGACACCCCTATTTTGTTTTCTCTTTCTTCTTTTTTCTTCTCCTTTTCCTTTTCTATTTTTTGAAATTTCATAGAAAAGAAGAAAAACTTTTCTCATTTGCACGGCGGATGCTCGGTGGAAAACAATAAACTTTGATTTCGTTGAGACGTTAAACGTGTCCGACGTTAAGAGCAAAACGAAAAGGATATACATACTTCTCCCTCGTTCTTTTTCCTCGCTCCGAACTTTTCCTTTCAAATCTCATGGCATCCCATTGTCCTATGGTGGATCGTATTGTTTCGTGATATCGTGAGAAAGAAAATTGCATATTTGCTATTAGAAAAAAAAAAAAACGAAAAGAGAGTAAGAGAGAGAGAGAGAGGCAGAGATAGGACAGAGAAATAACCATTATCTTATTTCGAATTGGTAGAAGCATTACTATCGAGAATACGTTTTGATCTTTCTTTTTTTATTTCCTTTTATTTTATTTCATTTTATTTTATTTTTTATTTCCTTTTTTTTCGGTGGCCAATGTTTCCGCACAAGCATCCCCTATTTTTATCTCTCCTATTTCTTTTTCGTTGTGTCAATTGTTGTTCTTGTTCCTTTTTTTTTATTCTTGTTAGATTTTTTTTTCTTTTTTTTTTTTCATTTTTATTTCGGATCACCCTCCCTCTCTCTCTCTCTCTCTCTCTCTCTCTCTCTCGCAGGACGAACGTTTCCGCCTATCGAAGCTAGCAAATATAGACAACGCTAACGTACCAACATACGTGCAACCCTTGCAACACACGTACTACGTTCGATTCTGATCCCTCGCGTGCGCAGAGACTATAAATCACCATGGTGATTAAAGCGTGCTTGTACATACACACCTAGTGATAATCGTTGCGATCGGAATGGAACGAGTCGGATTTTCGTAACGCGTTGAGAAAAAGGTGTTATATTCAGAAATTGTGACGTGTTTCAAGATACATATATACATATACATATACATATACATATACATATACATATACATATACATATACATATACATATACATATACATATACATATACATATACATATACATATACATATACATATACATATACATATACATACCTACAAAAAAAGAAATAGATAGATAGAGAGAAAGAAAGATAGATAGACAGCTTGAAGTGTACGTTAGAAGCAGTTTTTACTTTAATGTATCCATAATCGATTTCGAGTATCGTCGTCCGTTAGATAAATTGTTCCAAAGTATTCATAGCTACGCGAATAACGATCGTTTTGCTTATCTACCTACAACGATGCGTTCCTTTTACGGAGCGAATAACTATCTCGCACGTTTATTGCAATTTACACACACACACACAAACATTTACAAACGTGTACCCACCATCTCTCTCTCTCTCTCTCTCTCTCTCTCTCTCTCTCTCTCTCTCTCTCTCTCTCTTTCTCTCACATACGCACATACACAAACACACTCTTTCATTTCGACGACACAAGAAAGCAAGAGTTCTATCCTATAAGTTCACGAGAGATAACAACACGACCATCACGTACTAACGAATACGAGCGAGGAGAAAAGGGCGTTTATTAAAATTTATAACGCTTAATTTGAAAGTCGTTCTTCTCCGTTATTGGCCGACTATGCGTGTGCAAAGTGCACACCCGGTACCCGAGGGCACCCGCTGAACGATAACGTTTTCCACGCGAGGAGAACGATTTTGTTCACGTTTCTCCTCTTCCTTTATGCACAACGTGCTTCCTATTCAAAGATTAAGATAGAGAATATATAATAAATATAAAAGAGAAAACTGAGGATGCGAAAATAGATGCTGCCACAGATTTCTAAATGATGAGGTTATTTACATCTGATATAACTCTACTACACACACACACAAATCTCTTAATTAACCTCAATTTCTAACGTAGGTATTTGTATTCTTTTCACAATTTGTTTCTTTCATTATTCTTTCTCTCTCTCTCTCTTTTCTATTCATTATTATCCCTTTAATGTATCCTTGATAATAGCGATGAATTTTTAATCAAAATACTTCATATATATTTCATATGTTTCATAGATACATAGCAAAGATATTTTCTATCTCAATCGATATAAATTATATATTTCAACATAATATCTTATATCTAATTCATAAAGATATTTTGCGCAACGATATATTGTCGATCTATACATTGCATTTCGTACTTAATTTAAAAAAAAAAAAAAAAAAACTATTGACCTTTACAAAGATCACAGTCGATCGATACTTCTATTATAGTAATTTCCAATAAGTTATACATCCCATTAAGATCACCAATCGTTCCAACATAAATGTTCTTTCTCACTCTCTTTCTATCTCTCGAAATACACGCATACTTCTAAGAAAATTCTCACTTAGCAAGTAATTTCGTCGAGCAAGAGTAGGCTCGATATATAGTAGTAAAACTTCCTACCACGTTCTCGTCATTGCGCGTAGTTCATTTTTGACTCCTTTAGCGAAGAGGCACGCGTACGTAATGAGCATTTTCTGAGAATTTAGATCTCCGTCAACGCTTTCTCGTTTCTCTTCTTCTTTCCTTTCCTTTCCTTTTCCTTTTCCTTTTTCCCCTTTCCTTTCTTTTCTACTTTTTTCTTTTTCTTTTTTCTTTTTCAACTAACGACACATCTTTATTCTCCCATTTAAATACCAATTTTCTCTCTGGTATTTAATTAACGTAACTGCTTCTTCCTTGTGTCGTCGCGCTACACCGCATGAATTTCGCAACGTCAAACGCGTTGGATATTTTTTTTCTTCTTCTTTTTTTTTTTTTTTTTTTTTTGTTTTCGTTGGAATCACTCGTGAGAAATTTAGCACGTAAATTCGATATAGGGAACGCGTTTTATCGGATGCAAGAGGACGGGGTATGCGTTTGTATGTGAGAGGGAAAGAGATAGTAGAAGAGAGAAAAAGGGTTAACGAGAAATCGCGAAATACAGTGTTGCTCGTGGATATTTAAGGATAAACGACAACGATGGCCGCTGATGGAAATTTATTTCCGTTTGGACGGTGTATAGAGGTTTATGTTCGATCCAGCCGACGTCATCCGTCGGTCGTTAATTACGCGTCATAACGCCACCCCTTTTCCGTCCGCTACGTCACCCTCCCTTATTCGTCCTCATTCTCCTCCTATACTCTCTTTTCCCGTTTTCTACGAGCAAATAGTTCGCGTTGCAATTTGCCTTTTGCTCTTCCTGCTTGCTTTTCAAGCCTCTTCAATGGGAAGAGCATATCCGTTATTCTACAAATTCATTCTTATCAAAATACTCGTTAATCATCGTACCATATATACGTATACACACATACACACACACACGCACATATACATAAGTGTATATATATATATGTTATGTAGAAAAGAAAAAAATGCTTAAAAAAATATTGTTCCTTTTTCTCTTTTAACTTCTCCCTTCTTTCCAAAGGTGAACTCTCGAGAGATCGCAAGAGGAAAAAAAACGAGAGAGAGAGAGAGAGAAAGAGAGACTTGTAAAAAGGAAAACGTGAAAAGAAAGAAAAGGGTCGAGGAGTTTCGGATACGAGAGAGAGAGAGAGAGAGAGAGAGAGAAATGGAGAAAGAGAAAGATAGAGAGGATGCGAAACGCGCGACGTGCTTGAGAGCGTGCTTAATCTTCTTTGCGAACGACTCTCGCAAAGATAGAATTCCGTGGATACTCTCTTTCTTTTATCGTTCTTTTTTCTTTTTTCTTTTTTTCCTTCCTTTCTTTTTTTTTATTTCTTTTTTTCTTTACATTTCTCTTGCGTTTTTACACGATCTCCACTATCTGGAACGGTTGGTAAGCGAGCGAAAACACACGGTGTACTTCTCGTGGCAAGTGTATCGACGACAACGACAACGACAACGACAACGACAACGACAACGACAACGACAACGACAACGACAACGACAACGATGACAACGACAATGACAACGACAATGACAACGACGACAACAGTTGGAACTGAACATGAAAGCAACCTAGAGAATCCTCCCTCTCGGGAGGATTTGAATTTGTGCAAAAAGCAAGAGAAAAAGAGAAAGAGAAAGAGAGATAGAGATAGAGATAGAGATAGAGATAGAGATAGAGATAGAGATAGAGATAGATAACCATGCATTACAACAAACGTTGCGAGCTCGCCGACTGGAAAAACGTCGCGACGTTTGCATTGTACGCAACGTCGATGGTTACGACGAATATTCCGTCAACGAGAACTAACATCAACAAAGACGATATACACGCGTAATATATATATATATACATACATACATACATACATATATATATATATATATATATATATATATATATATATATAGGTGAGAGTAGAATGGACGAGCAAGGGATGTAATTCGAGAATGTCAGTGACCGTGAAGTTAGAAACGGATCGTATTCTCCCGTTATTGCTCCTTTGAATCGAAATACCATGATCACTATTCTCTATCTCTCTATCTCTCTATCTCTCTCTCTCTTTCTAACATGAAGAAGCTCACCCTCACCTACTTCCGTCCTCCTTTATCGCGATATCCTTCTGTCCACTTATCCATATCGTCGTATTCTAACTTGACTTTGCCTACACATTCTCATTCCACTTTCATCCCCTCTCTACTATCCATCCTCTTCTCTCCTATCCTCACTCACACCTCTTTTACCTCCCTTCCCTTCGACTTCCTTTCTCGCACGAGAGAAAACCGTCTGTAAATCTAGACGCGTATGCGTCTCTGTCCGGATTACAAATCGAAGGTGGTTTAGCCACTCGGGAAAGGAAAGCGTTCTCCTTCCCTTCTCTTCTTTTTCTTTTTCTACCACCACCATCACTACTACTACTACTACTACTACTGCTATCACTGTTATAGCTTTTCTCTTACTATTCGTCCTATTCTTCTTCTCTTTCTTCTTCTTTTCCATTCCTCCTTAACTGCAGTACGTCGGCCCACCGTTCGCTCGATTATGTGGGAGAAATAAGTCGTGCTTCTACGTGAACAGAGTTGAAAATTCTTCTCGCCGAGCACAAAAATATCACGAAGCGGAATCCATAAAGATTAAGAGAAAGTAGCCTTCCTTTGGTCGTTCTCTCCTTATTTTCCTCGTAATACGCATAAGGGATAAGAAAAGGGTGGGAGGGAATAAAGAAAAAGGATATATATATATATATATATATCTTCTTATGCAAATAAAAACGGTCTCGTTCGTGACGTTATCTACGATCTTTAACAGATGCTGTTAGAGAACGTAAGAAGAAAATAAAAAGTTATTCTCTTGGTACTTTTCTTGGCTCTCGTTAATTCGATCGAAACGAATTCGATTCTATCTTTCGAGATAAATACACTCGTTAGTATCGTTTGAGAAAGAACGAAAAAGTTAAAAATTATGGGTTTTTGTAAAATCATAAGAAGAGATAATATCGAGTTTGATTAGAACAAACATGAAAGTTACTTTTATATTCCATGAATCGTCATATCTGAGATCGTTCGTAATATCGAAGGGCTTGTGCCCACGTAGGGTAAGAGGTTTAAAAGGAAAAAGCGTTACCGTGGAAAGAGGATACGTTCTCAGAGAAGGATTCCGAATCGGATCTCGGCTAAATCCTTGAGGGTGCAATCTGGTAAAATGGTGGAACAAAGCGAGCTGCACGCGTGGACTTCGAAGCACCTTCTCTGTAACGTGACTCGGGTGCTGCCTCGATGAAACCATAATATTATCTAGCTCGTTTCGTCTTTCCGTTTCTACTAGTGTGAACACGAAATAGACAAAAATAAAGATATAAAAGTGTGCAATTTTTCTTTCTTTCCTTTTTTTTTTTTGTTTCTTTCTTTTCTCTTCTTTTTCTCTCATTTTGATATTGCTTCTCTTTTTTATCTACTTTCTTCTCTCTCCTTCTTACAAGAGAAACATAACATTTATTTTCGATCTTTCTCGCATTGAATATCTCACGAATTTTATTTACTTACGAGATTATCCTGAAAAATTAATATTATCGAATGACTTCCTACACGCGATCGTAAGACGTAATTTAATGTAATCCTTGGAACGAAGAATCCAAGAAGATTTCGAGCTCTTTTACTCCGTTGTGAATGCAACGTTTTCCCTCGTTCTCATTTGTACGGATAAAGCGTGTCTTTGATAAACGTAAGCCCGAGACTCGTCGACCAAACAGATAAATTTTCCCTGTCACGTTTTCGCATAGTATTACGATATTACCGTAGCTTTCTTCTTCCCATACCAAAAGCAATCTTGATTCTGTACGAAAGGGACGCCGAAGCGTGATCTAATAGGCGTAGCAAAGAATTATGATCGAATATGTTGGGTAGGGTGGAGGTACTAGGGATGATAAGGACCAGTAAAGGGAAACGTAGACAGATAGACAGAGACAGAGAGAGAGAGAGAGAGAGAGAGAGAGAGAGAGAAAGAAGAGAAAATGTTATTACTTATAGTGAACGCGGTACGATTACGTGTCGTTCTATTAAAGAACGAACATATTTCATTATGGAATGTTCTTTGTCATCGCAACTAATGGCGAAGAAAAAGGAAAATCTGAAGAATCAACCGAAAGAAAAAGTCCTCGCATTTTTCTAACCTCCGGATCGGAAATTACAAGGATAAAGGGAATTAGGAAGTACGTCAAGTCGATAACGAATTAATAACACTCGAATGATATTCGCTATGAGATTGATAATCGAGTTTGATAATTATTCGATTGATAATATTGTTTCATCCTTTGTTCTCTTTTTCTTCTTTATTTTCTTTGAAATTTTCTCTTGATCAAAAATTGCTCCTTTTTACGGACAATAATTATGTGAATGGACGAACGATTGTAGCCGCAAGCGAATTTGTAATAATCATCAATCGTTGCAATACAATGCACCGTAGTGGTTTCAATGGAATAAGAGAAGATTCAATTAGTCAGTTGTTAACAGTTGAAAGGGGTGATCGATTATGTGAGGTTAACAGTGAACTACGAGTATATACATAATTCTTTCCAGTTTCTTTTTTCATATTTTAAATTCTCTTTTTCTTTTTATGTATGTATGTATGTATGTATGTATGTATGTATGTATGTATGTATGTATGTATGTATGTATGTATTACATTCTATAAACTCTTTCCCCGAACTAGTTTTCGTAATTCAAAGAAAATCAATTGTTTAATGAAAATGATTAAGAAATATGATCGCGTAAATCGATTACTTCATTTAATTTCAAATATTTTCTAAAAATATGTAACAGATATTTAACATGCGATGGTATAATCATTAAAAAAGAATTTTCTTTTTATCATGATTTGAACGTATTCGATCGATTTTATCTACTTATTCGACAGATTAGTTAACATTATCTCGACTGTATTATAATTCTGTAAACTATATCATGGATCTTTATTTTTTATTGGATAAAAACATATTTTATCGTTAATACAGAACATATAATTATATAATTATCTTCTTCATATATAAATATTAATATATACATATACATATATAGAAACATATATATATATATATATATATATATCGATATTTATATATTTCTTTTCTTTTGAACAAGTAATAATAATAAAAGTGAAAATTAATAATCACCCTTATACAATACTTGCTATTTAAAGTTAAAGTATATAAAAGAACGGTGAAATGGCGGGAACGGTAGGAGCAACGGCAGCAACAGAACCAGAGAGATCGTCGAGCGTCTCAGCACGCGGCTCTAACGTGACTCAGGTGCTCCAATGAAAGCATAATATTATCCCACGCTCTTCATCTTCTCGCTCGAGACTGCCTTCTCTAACGTTTGCGCTGCATTCACTTGCCTTTCTCTTGCTTTCGTGTTTCGCCTTCGCATTTTGCCTTCGCTTCCGTGGCTTCGCTACGACGACGCTGAGTTGTGGCCTCGGCTCGTTGCACCGTTTGCATCCTCCACCTTCTCTTACCTTTTCTTCTTTGCCTTATCCTCCCCTAACTATGTTCATGCGAGTTACGTCGGATATTTTACTCAAATAGAAAGAGTGGGAGAACGAGAGGAGAAAGAAATATAATCCTGTTTAAAATACACAATGATCTCATTTTTTATTCTTTCTTTCTTTTTTTTTCTGATCTTTCATAAGTTCAATGGTTTATATATATATATATACACACGCATACAAATATAATATAATATAATATATAATATTTATATGTTAATATATATATATATCTACATTTATAATTATAAATGATTAAAACATTATTTTCAACGAGACTTCCCTCATGTTACTCGCTTGATCGTAAACATCTAAGAAAGTAGGAGAGATTCGAGTCTATCTTGCAATATCACCGTCACTGTCGTCTCACGAGCCTTGGAAAATTAGCTCATTTATCTCGCTCACAGTTGACAAGTACACCGACGTCGCGCCGTAGAGAATCAGACGCTCGAAGGAAGAAAAAAAAAAGCTAAGAAAAAGAACACGATAGTGTCGAATAGTAGTATCGTCTATCTCTTTCTTTCTTTCTTTCTTTCTTTCTTTCTCTCTCTCTCTCTCTCTCTCTCTCTCGCTTTAATAATCCTCTTCTCCTCTCTTCATCTTTCCCCCGGTCGTCTAGAACTTCTCGCGAAAATTACGCGAGCTGCCTACGCGGTATCGTAATTATCTCCTATCCACGAATTTGTCGTACCTTCGAAGACGAAAGTCAAGGGATGAAGTATGATTAATATCGAAGTTTGTCTATTAAATATCCTAACGCGATCGTTGAATTATAATAGCTTTAATCTCCTTATCTATAACTCAGATATCGTAAAACTTCCAAAGACCAATTGAGTATTGAAGTATGATGGAGAATTGAAAGAAAGAAGAAACGAACTCATATCCGGCATAGTTTTTATTAATATTCCTGAAATTCCTAAAGTTTTCTAAAGTTGTCGGCCAGATAGTTCGCTTTCTTAGGAGAAAGAAAAAGAAAGAGAAAGAGAAAGAGAGAAAGAGAAAAAGAGAGAGAGAGAGAGAAAGAGAGTGCACGTAATGCATATGTAAACGAAGGGAATAGAAAAAGTATGAAAGAAAGAATGAGAAAGAATGAGAAAGAGAATGAGAGAAAGAGAGAAAAAGAGCATTTGTTCGGAAAGATGGAGTCGCGTAGAAGCGTTAGTCAAGTACGTAACCTCGACGAAATATCCGATTCGATAGTTCGCGAGTTCATCCACTGGAGTTGGAACGTGCACAAAGTTTTAGAGGGAAACGAAAAGGATGGTTAAGGACAGGCGAAACGAGACGAGTTACTCGCGATGCTCAAGGTTCGCATCTCCCTTCTCTTTCTCTCTCTTTTTCCTTTATCATCCATTCTTTCTTTTCTTTCTCTCTCTCTCTCTCTCTCTCTTTCTCTCTCTGTGTTACATAGACATACACGTACTGATTCACTCACTCACTCACTTACTCGCTCTTCTCTCCTACTCACACCTTACAATTTTCGTTCAGTGATGCGAAAGTTTTTACAAGGTTTTCATCTCGGCCCTTTTCGAAAAGTTAGATACCAAACGTATTTTTCCTCATCCTAGAAAGAAAGTCCTAGTGGAAACGAAGATCCGTTGGATTCCGAAGGGTTTATGACATTTTCTTTCGTTCACAACTGTGTTATGTATGTGTGTACGTGTAAAACGATAAGACTCTATTGGTATATATATATATGTAACATTGGTTATTTTATTATATATATATATATCAAATTTTACTATACTTTTAAAAGGTATCGATAATAATATCCATCGCTTGTTAACAATTTTACGACGAGTAAAATATTCTGATTATTAATTATACACCATTAACAATTTTCCGTATACAATTTGTATAATTGTTTTATAATTACATATAATTATATGTGTGTGTGTGTGAGCGTGTGTATAATAACCAATTTACGTAAAGTTAATGGTGCGTGTTTATAGCGAGTAGAAAATAAATTCACTTGCTTTGTACTTTTCTTGGAAATAAATACTTCAGAATTGTCGTTAAAGAAGAAGTTATATAAACGTAGTTTGAAATAGGCAATACAATTTTATTCTTATTTTATTTTTGTAAATCATTGTTGATGATATAGAGCGTAAACGTCTTTTATATTGCAAATATGTTTTATATTTATTATCGTATTTTACATTGAATTTTTGTTAAGGGTCTATCGTATATACACAGGTGCATATATATATGTATATATATATATGTGTGTGTGTGTGTATACACGATAACATTGGTTAACATTGCTAGCAAATAATTTCTGTTTCATTTTAACTTATATTTTACACCAACTCTACTCTATAAGATAAATGTAATATCTCGCTGCTGTAAATGTTGAGGTTGCATTAATTTACTATCACTTTCTGTTACGAGAATCAATGTACTATGGCTTAACCGGAACGAATATTTGTTCTCGTTTGGTTTTCTCTCTTTCTCTCTCTCTTTCTCTTTCTCTCTATTTTTATTCCTTTTTTTATGATTATAAGCAACGTTTCAATTGACACGCAGGGTTTTTAATAATGTTTTATGTTTCTCTTAAACAGAATTCAATTGTACTACGTTGATAATCAAGGATGAAATAAAAAATCAATAGGGTCTTTAAATTCTTGATACGTACACGTATAAAGTTTGAAAGACCATTTTGACGATGTAATATTACTCGATCTTTTCAATAATAATTAGACAAAATCGTACTATAGAAAACTGGATTTATAAGGGAACATAGATAATATGATCGTCGAATTGTCGAAGATTATAGATGAACTTTCTAATAATAATACACGATCTCTCTGTTTTCAAAAGCATGCTTCGGTTTTCTCTCGTTCCATAAAATCTACAGTTTATTATTATTCAACGCAGTCGAAGTATACATTTTCACGAGATGAACTTTATTTTACATCGGCTCGTATAAATTATATAGTAATAATGTAACGAAATGATGATCATAATAATAATAATAATAATAATAATAATAATAATAATAATAATAATAATAATAATAATAATAATATCGGTTGCGCGAACGAACATAGTTAAACGAGATAAAAGAAAAAAAAAAAGAGGAAACAATGTAAAAGTTTCTTTAAATACTGTTAAATGGATAATTCTTCCCTTTTTTTTTGTTTCTTTTTTTCCCTTTCTTCTTTTTCTTCTTCTCCTTATTATTATTTTTTTGTTCTTTTTCATACAACGTTAGACTTAATTTCACTGAAATATGTTGGAAAATTCATCGCACCTAGCTCGAGTTCGTCTCTTTATTCGTAAGGTCGTATCAATTTCCACGGCAAGTGGCATGATTAACGTTTAATGGATTCGCCCCTTATTTAAATCATCTCTGTGCGAGAGGCAATTTCTCGAAGGGTGGAAGAAGAGATCGTGCCGACTTTAATAAAACCAGTAAAATTGTTCCAAGAGAAACGCAAAATAACGGAAAGGAAAGATCGCGAAAGAAAAATAAGAAGAAGAAGAAGAATAAAAAGAAGAAAAGTGAAAAAGGAATAAAAGAAAGAAAGAAAGAAAGAAAGAACGAACGAACGAACGAACGAACTCTCGATTCGCGTCTCTTGGAATGCTTCGTAAGCGTATAATCAGTGAAACGAAATAGAAAGGTAGAAAGAGTGAAAGAAAAAAAAAGAGAGAGAGAGAGAAAGAATAAGGGTTGATACGGATAAATGAAGAAATAATCGATCGGCCCCGATGTCAAAATCAAAGGAAAAAATCCGCTGAGAACGAAGGCAACGCTTCGATTTATCTCTTTTTGGAAGGTTTTAAGCCGTCCATTCGAAATCGTCCCAATTTGCGCGTCGACGAATCGAGACTTCGTGAGAGAAGAACGCGCGAAAACGGACGATTTTTGTTCGGTCTCGACGATGCGGAAACGCATCGCTTTGGAAAACGGTATTGCGCGATTTATCTGGCAATCCGCCATGAAGAAAAGAGAGAGAGAGAGAGAGAGAGAGAGAGAGAGAGAGAGAGAGAGAGAGAGAGAGAGTTTGAAAACATGGAAAAAGCGTGCTCGAGTGAGCGAGTTAGGAAGAATGAATAAAAAAGTAAAGAAAAGAATGAAAGATAGGAGCAACGTGTTCGATTCATCTTTACGATGTTTACGTTCTAATCTTGATTTGGATTTTTTTTTTTATTTCTTTTTTGTTTTTATTTGTTTTTCTATATTTCCTTTCCTTTTCTTTTTATATGTATTACATATTGGATTGGTTTATAAATTTAAATATAATGATATATTGTAAAGAGAGAGTTCGTATTTCGACAAAACAAAACTTTTATTTATGAATGAATTCAATGGTTACGTATTATGAAATAATAAAATTAAGGATTTTTTAAATAAAATATTGATATTATATATATAAAATATTCTTTCTTCTTTTTCCTCTTTTTTTTTCTCGATAAAATTACAAACATGTTTATGAATCAATCCAATAGCTATATGAAATGGTAAAAGTAGGTGAGAGAGGAGAGAGAGAGAATCCTGTTTATAAATTATATTTATATTAAAATTGGAAGAAATAAGTAATATCGATATTTTCAATATTTTATATTTAAATAAACAACATAGTATTTTCGATGTTTTTCACAGAAAATTTTCAACGTACACAGAGGCACATATTAATATTGACCAACCAATACAAGTACCAATAACAAGTAGAGTATTTTTGTAATAAACTCTCTACTTATAACAAGACTTATTTATGAATCAATCCAATGCAGCTATTAATGCAAAATAATAAACTTCATGAAGATAAAGGCAAAATTCCGATTATAAAATATTACGTATTTATATTAATTTAACCAATAATTACAAATACATAATATTATTGTTATATATTATTATCGTATTATATTACCAATAGTATTACACCATAAAATAACATTGCTTAACAAATCAATCAAACGACTATTCCAACTAAACTAATTAGAAATATTCCAATTACAAAATATTACATTATCGGATGATTTCAATCTGAATAATCGATATCATTATTTTTCAATATTTCATCAAACAAACAAAACAATCTTTTCCAAGGTTATTTTTAAACGTTGGTCGTTTCGAATCGACGATAATAATTCCGATTTTAATTAATATTAAACTCTTTACTTATCACGTCATTCATGATATTAAGCTATAATATATAGATAAGACAGATAATATATACACACATACATACACACTCACCACTTGTTAAAGGTGTGCGTGTTAACGCGATAGACGGAGTAATTTCATCAGGATAATTTCAATTTCGAGTAGCGATTTTGTTACGCGATTGGTGTTACGAGTACAACGGGACGTTTTGCCGGTCAGACAGTCGAGCAATGGTCGTTCGACACGCGAAACAACGGCTCGTTCGTGGTAGCCTATCGTGGCCATGTCTGGTCAGCCACGGTTTAATAAACGAGACACTGTATGTCCGATCACTCGTTCTTTGTCTCACTTCTCTCTTTCTCTTTCTCTCTCTCTCTCCCCCTCTTTATCTGTATCTCTCTCTTTCCCTCTTTCTCTCTTGTTTCGTTCGACAATGAAGAGAGAGAAAGAGAGAGAAGATAGATGGATACAGAGAGAGAGAGAGAGAGAGAGAGAGAAAGCATAGAGAGAATCGTTACCAGAACGATATCGAACGGGAACGTTACTCTCCAGAGGACTGCAAACGTCGCAGGTGCGAGTCCTGCGAGATCCTTCGTATACGCACGAATTCAAATTCGTTTGTCGTTGAATCGATTGTCCTGAGAGAGAAAGAGAGAGAGAGAGAAGGAAGGAGGGAAACGATACGAATATGTTAGGTATTAATATTTCTGGATTTTTGTTACGTCCTTTTTTTTCGTTGTGTTTTTTTAGACAAGTATTTATTAAAAAAAAAAAAGAAAGAAAGAAAATCAACCGATTACGAGTTCTATTGATTTAATCGTCACTTCATTATAACTCGATTGTAACGAAATTTAATTTAGAATCTTTCGTCTCCTACCAACCACCCACCCACCCACCCACCCTCTCCCTCACTCTTTCTCTTCGTAATGCTTGATCTTGTTTCGTAAGTAGATTGTTTTATAAAGTCGATCGAAATTATAAATTTGATTTGAATTCTTTGCGTACATAGAGATGGAGATTCAATCGTAAGAAAATTTCTTAGAATCAATCGATAATTCCTCCCGTGAAATTAATAAAATCGGTGGATGAAATCTAACAAAATCGAAACATTTCTTACTCTTTTCGAAGGACTGTTTTGAGAAAGGAAAAGAAGAAAAAGAAAGATAAAAAGAAACAAAGGAGACGAAGACGAAGACGAACAAAAGAAGAAGAAGAAGAAGAAGAAGAAGAGTAGACATCGGAGAATATACAGTGTGTCGTGTTCGATGAATTACGAAACAGTTCCGTAGGTACCGATTCTCGATACGGCGCGTCTAACGAGGCAGGAAAGGGGAAAGAGGGTGGTCCCTCGATGCCTAGCTTCGATATTAAGCCATATTTCCTCGATCCAGGTGGTGGTTGCCCAGAGTCAATTTAATCGAGGCACCGCGTGTGCAGGTATATTACTATCCTGTTCTCTTTCTCTCTTTCTCTCTCTCTCTCTCTCTCTCTCTCTCTCTCTCTCTCTCTCTCTCTTTCTGTCTATCTATCTTTATCTCTTTCTATCTTTCCAACAAGCAAAAGCCATGGAAATTCGCGAGCAGAGTATCTTCTCTATCTCTCTCCTTCTTTCTCTCTCTCTCTCTCTCTCTCTCTCTCTCTCTCTCTCTTTCTCTCTCTCCTTCCTCTTACCCTCCGAACCTCTCATCCATTTAGCGTTTCATCCTCCTATTCTCATCGAAACCGATCGGCATCGATTAACGTTGTTGCAAGTCGAATTTTCGTTTTATCTCTACTAACGAACCCAGGCTTGGTTAGTTGCTCCTACAGTTTTATGATTACCATCGATCGGTGATTTAAAGAGAAAGAGAAAGAGAGGTAGAGGAGCCAGAGTTTAGCTTAGAAAACGGTGTCGAGCGTGCAAATAGGAAAGTTTCTTAATTACGAGCGGGAGTCGATTAAAGGTCAAGCGAGATGGGGAGTGATCGAGAGAGAATGAGAGAGAGAGAGAGAGAGAGAGAGAGAGAAGGGAAAAGGGAGGAAAGAGGAGGGAGTATCTAATCACGATGTTCGATTCTCGCGGATTCTATACGCCAGTCGAGATCCTTCATGATAATGAAAAAGCATTTGATACGGAGTACTCGAACATTTTGTAAACTACGACGAATTTGATCTCGATACGAGAATATATTAACTACAATATCGATTTAACATGCAACTCAATTATTTGTATATTATTTTGCATTTGAATCATTTAAATCCTTTAAATTCGTGCAGTGTTAAATCAAATACGTCGCAAAACTAACAAAATAATGATTGTATCGATTATAATAACGATTAATCGATTATAATAATGCTTTATTATCTACTTGTAAAATGATTAGGATGTGTAATCTTAATTTTGATTAATTGGAAATAAGAATGTTAAGATCGTCGAACAATGAATGAGAGATAAAAATGAACTTTTATTTTGTTGTATTAATTCTTTCGTTTGTTCTTTAAATCGTTATCGATTTTAGCCATGGCTTTTTAGTTTCATCGTCGAACTCAGTTTTTCTCGTGTAGACAACATCGTACCTGTAGTTCAGTTCGATTCTCTCGCTCATTATATTTAGAAACCATTATGACCGTGTAATTTAATCATTATTAGCGCCTATATCCGTAACAAATTATTTTCAGCCAGTGTGAGTGATATTTCAAATTGTTTTTCGTTTCGAATAATTTACAATCTCTAAAAGTTAGGAAAGTGTGTCTGCTTAAAATAAGCTGTTTTCTGTTGTTACATTACAATTAACGTCGTTCATCGAGTTATTAATGAAACGTTTTAACGAAAGCCTTAAAACACTTAAGTTCTCGTTGAAAATAAATTTAGAAAAAAAAAAGTGATATTACTCGAACAAAAAATCGATCGTTAGTTCGAATTAGAATAGAACGAAGAAAAAGAACTTATGAAAAAGAAAAAAAACAAATATATTATCCTTATCCCTACAATTTTTCTTTGTTTTTTTTTTTTTTAAATCCTTCTTCGTATAAAAAATACGTATATATTTACGTATTTTTTTTATTACGTATTTATTATTACGTAATTAAAAAAAAAAAAAAGCAAATTAAAAGAGAATTTTCGAGTTAATCGCGTACAGAGTTAAACGTTACATTCAAGATGAAAATTCCTTTAAACGAGACGAGCGAAGATCTAGTGGGAAAGGTGCAAGAGCTCGAAGCAAAGCTAAGACCGTGAAATCGCGGTGGAGATGTTAAACGATCACCTTGGGACCAAGCGGTTAGATTCCCAAGAGTACGATGTTTCTCTGTTGGCGGACAGACGGTTTGCGTTTTCTCTGATGGAAAATAGCAACGGAAACACAAGATATTTCTCTGGAACCTTAGCAAAAGGAAGGATCTAAAATATCGGTAGAAGATTTGTAGAGAGCTAATAACAACAACGAAAACGAAGATGACAATGAAAACGACGATAGTGACGACGAGAAAGATCGTGCATCGTTCAGATATTTTTGCGTAAAACGATTGGCTCTATCTTTTCTTTGCAGGTAATCTCGGCTCGTTAGCTTCGAGTATTTGCTCATTAAACAATAAACCCCCAGCCGCTTCGCTAATCGTTGACATCCCCCTCTCATCCGTCTGACATGTATCGAGATAGAGAGAGAGAGAGACAGACAGACAGAGAGAGAGAGAGAGAAAGGGATGGATAGATAGAGAAAAAGAGAAAGAGAGAGAGAGAGAGATAGAGAGAATGGAAAAAGGATGGGGAACTCTCGTTCGACGAGATGGTTCACCGGATTCCAACGCTCGTTTCGTTCGTTCTCGCAAACCGACTCCTCGTTAAACTTGGCCGTTCTTCCGTTGGACTTTTTTTTGTATTCTTTTTCTCTCTGTCTGTCTGTCTGTCTCTCTCTCTCTCTCTCTCTCTCTCTCTCTCTCTCTCTTTGTCTCTCTTTGTCTCTCTTTATCTATCTCTCTCTTTCTGTTCCTCTTTTTCTCTCTTTCTCTTTACCTACAATCGCTCGACATCGATGAAGACGATCGACCTTGTCGTTAGCGCCAAGTAATTAAACGACCAAGTTGTTGAATAACTTTCCATTTACACTTTGTTCTCAAGGGCGTAATGAAATAAAGATAATTTAAGAAAATAATCAAACTTATGATTCGATTCTTTGTTTTCCTTCTTCGTTTCTCTCTTTTCTTTTTCTGCTTTTTTTTCTCTTTTTGTTTTGTTTGCCTGTTCTCTTTTTTCATCGTGTCTATTACAGATCATTTACGTAATATTTATGAGTTATATATAGAATAAATTATATTTAAAAGATATTTAAAATATTGGATAGATGAATTAAGAATTTATTTTGCATCGATAGTGTGAAATCAAGTTTCGAAGCTATTGCTATACGTAGGAGTGCGATTTCAAAGCTTACAAATAACTTTATGTTTCATTTATTAGTAGCGATAAAATGGATATGAAAATATATTAAATACGTCGAGTAATTCTATTTCGCTTTTGTTTTTTTTTCCTTTTCTTCTTTTCATTTTCTTTCTTTAAATTAAACAAAATGATTAAATATCATTTAATTAACGAAGTAACATCGACAATCTCTTGCGAATTAAAAACTAATCGAATTCAGACAATATTTTTGAATAATATTTCCAATCGAATCGTCGTATGGATAGTGTTATAAAATAAGCATTTATTATTTTTTTTTCATTTTTATTTCGTTTCTTCTTTTTTTTTTTATTTTGTTTTATTATTCGAGAAACGAGTAGATTTTTTATTTCTCTTTTTTTCTTCCGTTCTCTTTTTTTTTTACGTACTCCAAGCGTAGAATTTCATTTGCGATCGTACGACCGAACGTTGTGACAACTTTCGTGGAAGTGGAGAAGGAAGAGACCGCGGATGAAAAATTTTTTGTCAGTCCAACCGACGTTGCAACATAGTAAATGCAGGTGTAGTTCGGTGATGCAGCTGCTGCCATTGCTACTGGTGCTGCTGGTGTTGCTGCTGTCCACAGACCGATGTAACATTTATCTCTTGGTCGTATATATACCTACCTTTGTCCTCATTTTTTTCTGTCCCTAAAAATTGCACCAAACGGTTTAAGTAAGGCTCTGAATGTCCTCATTATTGCCAACCGTTACCATCGAGCGTTGATGTAACCCAAAGCAATTACTTGTTACCAGCCATGTCAAGATTACGATGATCTTTCAACAAAGAATTTCACTTTCTTTCAATTCGTTCTTTAATTTCCAACAAAAAGATAAATAGAGAGAAACGAAGAGAAGCAATCGAAAAATATTTCCGATCGATCGTCCTTTTAAAGAGACTAGATTTGAACGTTAGCTTCGTTAACGAGCCTTTCCTCTCTTGCTTTTCATTATTTATAATTATTACTTGGAACACGAGCGGAAAATGTTAATTTCCTTTGCGAACTCTGTTGACCGTAATAACAGAGCAGAACGGAGCTGAACAGAACAGAACAAAACAGAACAAAACAGAAGAGAGGAAAATAGATCGAGACCGCTGAACATCCTTCGAAATTAGTATCGTCAAAATCAGAAGTATCCGATTTGAAAATTAAAGGTTCTCTTTTGATCCCACAAGATAAAAGAAAAGAAAAAAAAAAAGAAAAAAAAAAAGAAAAGAAAAAATCGTAGACGCCACTATACCGTCCGTGTCTTTCTCTATCGTAAAATAAAATATCATCGTGATCGTCGATCGTTCGATTGTTTGTAACGATTTAATGAGAAACTGGGACGAAATTAGAAAAAAAAAGAAAATGAAAAAGAAAAAGAATAAAACGGTAGGAAGACAAAGAAAAGAGAAATCACTCGTAACGTGACTACCGGCGAGAAAGAAAGAAGTACGAAGTAATAGAAACGATATCGAAGTTGGCGTAACTTTTCAAGGTAGGAAATCAATTAGACAAAGGATAGAAAAGAAGTGTAGTTTTCCGATGGAGTATAGTAGCAAGCAATAGGATGCCGTTACCAAGAGCTCGTTCTCACTCGTTTCCGCATCCAGCAGCCGGCCAAAGCGCGTCCTTTTTCCAAAGAAACCCGTAACCGCACTTAGGAAACTTTGCGGGTCGACTCGGCAAACAGACCCGAGTTCGAAACTGTTTGCTTCTTCGTCTTTGAAAAACGTCAGTCGGAGATCAGCGAAGAAGAGAGAAAAGAAGGGAAGAGAAGGGAAAGGGAAGAGAAGGGAGAAAAGAAGGTAAGAAGGAGGGTAAAGGGGCTTGGGGGTGGAAGGGGGAGAGGAGAGAGGGCTGAGTACCGGCAGGATTTCCCGCTTGGGAATACAAATTGCACTTTTACGAGAGTTAATCCCAGATTGTGGCGCCGCGACGAAATCAAAAAGTTTGTAGATATCTTTTCCGCTTGAATATAAGTCTCCTTCTTTCTCTCTCTCTTTCTCTCTTCTTTTTCTTCTCTATCCTTCTTTCTTTTACCCTCGTCGACGTTGTTCCATCTCTTTCTTTGGAAGGTATGGAAATACTTTCACCGTGACGACTCGTTGGCCCCGTCCTGGTAAGAGAAATAACAATGCCCGTACTGACTCTCGGCATCGTTGCTTGTACCACCCACCTACGATGCTAGTGGCTACGGTATAAGACCTCTCGAGAGGTCGAGAGGTCGAGCTTGCGGCGATGCCGACTTTCCAAGCATTTTCCCTCTGCCCGTAAACGTCACCGACAGAGTTCTCGTTTGTTTCCACTTTGCCATTGTGTACGTCGCGAAATAGTACTTTTACTTTTGATCGATCCAAGGTTTTTACACCGAACGACGAATTTTCTAACTGATGAATTCCTTTTCTTCTTCTTCTTCTTCTTCTTCTTCTTCTTCTAATTCTACTTCGATTTAAACGAATTCGATCGATCGAAGAGAAATTTTTAACTTCGATACGAATCTTTTCTTTTTTTCCTTTTTCTTTTTCTTCTTTTACTTTTTTTTCTTTTTTTTTTTTAATTTTTCCATAGCGAGATAAAATGAGATAGGGAATATTGGTTGTGGAAGGAAAGAAAGTAATCGAACAAGGCTTTTCGAACGTTTAATTAAAACTTTTCCATTGATAAGTCGCGACACAACGACGAGGACAAGTAGTCGAGGGAGGTGGCGCGAGGGCTCATCGTCGACGGAAACCGTCGAGCAAATAAAACGCCGGCTTTTCGTCGTGCTCTGTCACCCTTCGAGAACGATCGTAAATCGCGTATACGATCTCTCTCTCTCTCTCTCTCTCTCTCTCTCTCTCTCTCTATCTCGTTCTATCTCTATCTCTATCTCTATCTCCCTCTTTCGACGCGACACGACACAGTACGCCTCGGTTTTCCATAATTCAAAATCAATTTGCAGAGTATGTATACGATTCGATTTGCTTGTTTATGATGCGTATAATGATAGCTTTCAATGAAATATATATATATATATATATATATATATATATATGTATGTATATATGCATGTATGTATGTAGATGAAATTTCGTAGCTATTGATTTATTTGTAACGAAATGTCCTAATTATTGAAAAGTATCGAATACAGAATCTATCATCTAATTAGAAATATTATTTCGATAATATATGAAATATCGGAATCCTTGAGATTATGGTTGAGAATTTTGAATGAAAAATGAAAGATCTTTTTCATGAGAAAAGATAAAAAATGGATATAAATAAAGTAATAAACAAACTGGAATAACATTTCGTTTCTATACGTGACGAACGAAAAGACGAGAACGAGGACGAACGCGATTTGATTTATGAATCGGTCGATTCGACTTTCTGTATAGGGTGAACGTAGAGAAAACGAATGGACGATGTAAGAGAAAGTAAAAGAGCTTCGCGAAGAAGTGGAACGAGAAATGATACGTGAATTATATCGTGACAAAGAAATGATGAATTAGCATTGTTGCGTTGTAATAATGTGTAATTTATTTCATGAATATGCATACACGAGTGTATGTAACTGTACGATATTACATATATATCGTATATCAGTATCAAATCAGAAACTATTTAAATTAATATATCAATATTACAACGATAAGAATGTAAAGGGATTCTAAATTCATCTATATGGTAATTGTTCGTTAATTGACTCGATTAAATAATTGTTAATAATTTGTTTATTAATCGTTCGTATATACATATCAATGGAATAACAGTTACGAAACGTATCAAGCTTTCCAACATGAGTTTAGAACCATTTGAAGCTAGTTAATAGATAACTTATAATTAATCGATTACTAACTGCGTTAGTAGTTTAAAAAAATATTTAAAATTGATCGATACATCTTCTTACTTCAAATTTTGCGAATGGTTGATATTAAAATTTTTCAGTGTAAATTTTAAAAGTATATAAAAAGTTGGTTGTTATTTCTTTTTTTTTACTTTTTTCTTACAACGTAAGATATATCTTCAAGATATTCGTTTGTTAAACTTTTTGTGACGTGAAAAGCGTTAAGTAACTCCCTAAAGTCGTCCCTAAAAACGTGAGAAATCGTGCAAAAGAGATAGAATGGGACGGTAGGGCGTGGAAAAAGAGGCGGTAAGGTTCGAGATAGGCGGAACTGGAGTTCTAATTAATTGCCGAATTAGACTTGAAAAATGTATCCTCACTGTCGGATTCTCACAGCTTTACCGATTTTCTCGAAAAGTATGAGCGCCTCGGTCATACGTTATATATATATATATATATAAAACAAAAAAAAATGAATGACTTGCGACGATCTGACGATTGCAGAAAAGAAATTTTTTTGTTAACTTCGATCTATTTCATTAATTTTGTTTATCAAATTTATTACTAAAAATTCGTGCCGTTTCTATGCGTCAAGAAATATATTACAAAAGTATCTACAAAAAAAAAAAAGTATCGATCAAACGAATACATTGAAATATATAAATAATAATTTCTTTCTTTTTTTTTCCATTTCTTTTCGATAATTTAGTGATCCATCTCAATCTTGTGCATTACCAAAGAGATAGGAGATAACTCGGCACGAGCTTTTTCTGACAACTTAAATACCAATTTAGGAATAAAAAGAGGAGGCGAGGAAACATAAAAAAAAAATGAGAAATAGGAAATTATAGTCTCTGGGAGGGGAAAGTTTAGTTTAATTATCAAGGAGTTTAATATCACGGAGATTCCAGAGAGAAAGATAAAGAGAGAATGAGAGAGAAAGAAAGAAAGAGGGAGACAGGGAGAAAGAGATAGATAGATAGATAGATAGACAGACAGATAGATAGATAGATAGATAGATAAAAAGAGAGAGAAAGAGAGTAAGTAAGAGGAGGCTTTTAAATTCAGCCCACTCGAGGCTTAAACGAGTCACTAAACGATTTGCGTCGAAAAGCGTCGACCCTACTCGTTACTTTTTTTACCGTACCTACGTACGCACGAATTTTACTTAACGAGATAATAACACGACGGGAGAGGAAACAGGAAGTACGATATAGACTGACTTACCGAGAGACAGAGAGAGAGAAAGAGAGAGAGAGAGTTTGCACGCGAAGAGTATCGTAGCAAGCTTTGAAAGTCGCGTTGCGCCACATCGCGTGAGACTCATTTGCATCGTACAGCAAGAGCGTATCTATCATCTGAAATTAACACTGTCAGCTGTATGCTTTCTTGGATCGTTCTGCTTTCGTGTAGGCATACGGACTTAGCGATTAAGTCACCATACTTGACGTATTCGTTCGACTTGCTTCATGATAAGACAAGAGACTTCGTCGGTATCTCCAAGAGAAAACGTGTAATTTAATGATCGAAAACCAATAAAACCATGTAATCCTCTCTTCGAACCATGGTAAGGAAAAGAGAAAAAGAAATTTGTTGCTGTTTGCTATTTTTTGTTGTGTACGTGTGTGTGTGTGTGTGTGGTTTTTTTTCTACCTTTTTCTTTCTCGCGAACAAAAGAATTTTCGAACGTAAAATTTGTGTCTCGTGAAATAGAAAAAAATTCATGCGTCGTATTTTTTATTTCTTTCTTTCTTTTTTTTTTTTCTTTTATTCCTCTCACCCCACGAAGAAATATCGACGGACAAGGTACATATATATATATATATATATATATATATATATATATATATAAAAGGGAAAAAAAGGTGGGGGAAAAAAAAAAGAAAAAAGAAAAAAAAAGCGTCGTCTTTTTTCTCTCGAAAATAAAAGTCCGAACGAAGTAATTCCTCGACGTTTCACGACATGGATGGGCGACGAAGCGCGGAAAATAAGATTTTCGCGCTAAATCGTAAAACTCTAGTCGCGCTGCCGAGCACAGTCTCTCTCTCTCTCTCTCTCTCTCTCTCTCTCTCTCTCTCTCTCTCTCTCTCTCTCTCTCCTATTTATATATATATATATGTGTGTATATGTATGTATGTATGCATGTATATATGTATCTTTCTTTCTTTTTCTTTTCCGAGGAACATTTTTCCCGTTGACGGTGGTGTTTCACGAAATGAAGCCGTAACGAGTTACGCCGTTACTGCCTCGACGGCCAGCCAGTCGAGTATTAACGCGGAACACGTAGGAGGGTGCGGCCGCGATTTGATTCCACGCGGTAATAAAGCTCGAAAAGCACGTTCGCCTGACGAAATCTTCGCGACTTATAGGTACTCCTCCATCTAGCGTTTATATCGCATCATCCTGAATTGTATGTCGACGTCCAACCTCCGTCGAACGTGTCACGATCGTAAAGCTACAAGACATTTTTCACGTGAATATACCTGTATACACAAACACATATATATATATATATATATATATATATATACATGTATATGTATGTATGTATGTATGTATGTATGTATGTATATAGAGAGAAATTTTATATATAATATATATATAGTCTTTATATAATACGTGATTTAATAGTTATTCGAAGTATAACAAGTATATAAGTATTTGCTCGAAATTATGCAAGTCACGTTATTATACATCGTTAAATTCCCTCCGATATCGTACTATGAATAAAAAGAAAAAGAAAAAAAAAAAATAAATAAAATAAAATAAAATAAAGATATAGGTGTACTACCATTGAAACAAATGAATTTGATATTGAAATTTCTTCCACCGTTCGGGCTGAAAAAAAATAATTTGCACCATATGATGTCACTCCTTTATACCAAACAATATTTTTTTTAATTGCTTCACTCCTATACTGCGTGTATATATGCATGTGTATTATATAATTTCAATTTGCAATGGAAATGAATTAATTTATGAAGATAGAAACAATTTTACTCGACATGGCTTTGTTATAGAAATATTTTTTCATATAACTAATGATTTAAAATTTATTCAAAATAGATATCTTAAACTTTAACCATCGTTATCGGATTAATCAAGTTACCTTTAAAAAATATTCCGAGATCAAATTTAAAACAACGCTTATCGCGTTGCACACGATAACGATTATACCGCACCTGCGACATCTTATATTCCCTTATTGCATAACACACAATATATATATATATATATATATATATATATATATATATATATATATATATATATAGAGAGAGAGAGAGAGAGAGAGAGAGAGAGAGATAATAGTATGTAATACCAAACATGTTTGAATTTTTCTTTAGAGATTACCATAAAACGAAAAAGAGAGTTTCGTCGCATTTGCTGATAGTGGAGATTATCGTTTCGAAATTTCATATAGCGAGAAAGAACGTCTCTTACAAATTTCTTTTCTATCTTTCTTTCTTATTTTTCCCTTTTTTTTTTTTTCTTTTTCTTTTTCGTTCTTACGTCTGGAATTTCAATCGCTAACGTCTAGGTAATAAATATAATTTCGTTCAATTATCAGTACCAAAGTGATAAGGAAAAATGAACGAGAATGCTTCGAGTAAATTCATCGTACTTCTCGAAGATTCTCTCTCTCTTTTCATTCGCAGTGAATATCGTAGATACATATCTCTTTCCATCTTTTTCTTTTTTTCTTTCTTTCGTTCGTTCGTTCGTTCTTTCTTTCTTTCTTCCTTTCCTTTATTTTTTTTTCTACTCCCTACTACCCATCCCTTTCCTCCACTTTTTTCTTTCTACTCTTCGCACGAATTCCTCCAACATTTTCTTTGAAGCTTCAGTAGAGAGCCAAGTAAGAAGAGAAATATTTAATTTCTTTGAATATTTAAAGGTCGAATACGCGGGCGCTGATGGGTACACATTAATTTTATATCTTCGTCAAATCGTCCAAGATAGAAACATTACTCCGAGATAGATTAATATTTTATCTTTGGCCGATTATGGAACCGTTTTAATACGGTAATTAGATTTCTTTCAATAAATCAAATAAACGCTCTTACAACGGTATATATATATATATTCTATATTAAATATATATGTAATCTATAATATATAATATATAATATATTCTATTTTATAAATAAATATATATAATATCGTTATTATATTTTACATTATATGAAATTAATGAAACATTTTTGATACCGATTTGTAAGCACCGTGTTAACGAAATCATCGAGTTGATAAATATTATTCATACATAATCTTTTCAAAATACATTTTTAAACGATCTCTCCTCTATTCTTTTTTTCTTCTTGTCTTTCCTTTTTTCCTCTTGTTTTATCTTTTTATAAAAAAGAAATTTCATAGCTACGTAATAATTAAATTCATAGTTTCATAAATAACGATATTTATAAAATGCATATATATTTACATACATTGTCGCATACAACGCATATAATCTAAAATCTAATTCGTTTTACGATATGTGAACGATAAAAGAACGTTGAAAGGAGATCGAAAAAGGAAAAAAAAGGAGATTAAAACGAGAGAGAGAGAAAAAAAGAAAAAGGAAAATCAAAAAATAAAGAACGAAATGGATATCAACAGATATCATGTATGTATATATGTGAAGTCTCGAATCCTATTAGTCTTAACTATTGCGCCGAGAATAATCGGTGCTCAACATTTCCCAATTGTTGGAAACAATGGGAACAGAGAATTAGGAAGCATTGACGTCCGATCGGAGAGAGGATTGCAATGATTTTGCATAAGTATGCTACGTTATAGCGCTTCGAATCATTTCTACTAACGATTTTCGATAATATATATATATATATATAATACATATGTATGTATATACATATATAAAAATATATTACATTTTGTTCATTTTCAAGCGATCAACATTTTTATCATGTTTATATTCTCTCAGAATATTTTTCTCACTGAAATTCATATTGACATGTACAGGATGAGTTAGATGTACGAGATATATACAATGTATAGAGTGTCCCATTTAAACGTTTATCGTTTACATCGAAAAATGTTTTATACAAAAACCGAAGAGTACGAAAGTATACCCGATAATACAACCTATCCGTACATATTTATTTTTTATTCTACCCATATCTTTTTCTTCAAGAAAATCTAGAAGAATAAATATAACAAGAAAAGTTTTACGATTAACCGTATCTCGTAGTAACGATATCGATCGAAATACTTTTGTCAAATAACGTTATCTTAAAATTTTTGTTATAAAATACGTATGTCTATGTATTTTAATATAAATAATGAAGTTCAAACGATACTCCTGTTGATCTCGTATCGATTCAAACAAGACACCTTGTAGAATCATCGTTGTACTTTTAGACAAAAGAATATCATAAGAGTATCGTTGATCGTACATACGTACGTCGATCAGTAACAACGGATATTGCTACAACAAGTATATGTACTATGTATATATCTCGATAGATCAGAGCGAAAGGCGGAAAGCATTTTCGTGAAACGCCAGACCCGTGGGCACGTCGCGTCAAGCCTGTGCTGTGTGTAATCAAAAGCAATTTCACGGATACTCGCCGCTTCTATGTTCAGCGCACGCCTTCCCTTTACCAAGATAATGACCAAAAGTGGGCCGCGGGTGATCCATCTTTGTCAAACTGTCGGCGTCTGGATTTCTTCGCTAGACCGAGAACCTCCTACGCTTACTCGTTCAAAAACATCCGAATATATATATACGAACTTCACCCGTATAACTTTTCTTTTCTTTCTTTTTTTCTTTTTGTTTTTTGTTCCGTTTTTTCTTTTTTTTTTTTTTTATTTTATCTCCCTCTTTTCTTCTTTCGTCAAACGAAATCAATGATTCGTTCTTCTTTCAGAAAAGATATTTTACATATCGAAAAGTATTTATTTATACAACATTCGTGATTGTTCATAAGTATTCTTGGTATCGAGTTTTGTTTTGTAAGAAAGTTTCATTTTCTAAATACGACCGGTCATTGATATATTCAAATTTAATCACATTTTATTTTTATTCTTTCGTTAAATCGGATCTTTCGATGATATTTTGTATTTTGAAAAATGTTTATTAGTATTCGTCCTTGTTGATACGAATTATATTATCAGGTTTTATTTTTTATAAACGAAATAAAAGATCAGTTCCTTTCTTATGTGTGATATATAGATACAAGTCGATAATATAGTCGAACGTTGTTGCATTATTTTTTTTCTTTGTTTTTCTTTCTTTTTTTTTCTTTTCGTTAAATGCAATCAATGACATTCGTACTTTCGACAATGTTTTTCATATCGATAAATATTTATAAATATTCATATTTGTTGATAAGTATTATGTAATCAGGTTTTATTTTACAAAGCAAAAGAAAATATCAGTTTCGTATGTACATGCATACATGTAACAAGTCAGCAATATATTCAAACGTAATTGCATTTTTTCTCTCCTTCCTATGTTAAACTAAATCAATGATATTCGTTTTTACGACGATATTTTTTACCTCGATAAATATTTATTAGTATTCATATTTTTTGATAAGTATTGTAAGTTTTATTTTACACGAAAGAAAAGATCAATTTTCTAAACACGTACATATACATACATACATACATACATGTATTACGTCACCAATGTATTCGAAACTTAGCTGCATTTATTTTTCCTTCCTTCCTTTGTTAAACGAAAATATTTTTCAATATTGATAAATATTTATTAGTATTTATATTTGTTGATAAGTGTTATGTTATCAGGTTTTATTTTACAGAAAAAAAAAACATCGATTTTGTATATTACGAGTCATTAATACATTTGAATGTAACTACACTGTGTGTATTTTTTTTTATTTCTTTTTTTTTTTTTTTTGTTGAAATCAAATTCGTTTGAAATCGATTCGTTTGTTTTAATGATACTTTCATCGATAAATATCATTTTTGTCGTATTCATATCTTCGGATAGAAATATTTTCAGATTTTAGATCATAGAAAAATTTGTTGATGCGACAATTGATTAATATCAATTCTTTCGTGATAATTTATAAATAATTAAAAGCGAAGATGTAATCTGTTAAAAAACGAGTGATCTTCAATTCGTATGAATATTCAATATCCATTAGATGCAATTATTGTAGATTAATAAACAATTGATTGGAACAGAAGCTTTTAATTCGAACTTTATTCAAGATTGATTATTTATAAATAATCATAATGAATAGAAAACTGTTACTATTGATAATTCAATTATTGAAAACTGAAGTTTAATCGGATATCGATTATTTCCGATAGTTACGTCCCTTTTTTCTTTTTTTTTTTCAAGCTTACGAAAATTTATTTGACGATTGAACAATAAATTTATCATACACGTCAAAATTTCGAATTTTTGTTTCACGATAAATAAAATGATAATTATTAGAAAAATAGTCAATTTCTCGCTGTTAAAGGTAGTCCTTGTTGTTTATTTATTATCGTAAAATTCAATGAGATTAAAACTAATAAAGGTTTATATTTTAAATACCTATCAATTCGATGAATATGTCGAGTTATAATTACGAATCGGTCGAGAATAAACGAATATATAATTCTACATACATGTTTTTCCCTTTATGTATTGTCTACGTTATATAATTATTAAAACAGGTCAAGGGACATGGAGAATGAGAGAAAACAACTTTTGTTTATTAATCCTCCGACGCGAGGCGTTTGCAGTCGCTTCGCTCCATAATTCGCATCGGTCGTTTTACAAGACTTTGCACTTCCTTCGTGTGGCTACGTACGTCGAGTTAATCGCGATATGCGACCACCCTACAAGCAGCTAACACATTCTTTTCAAAACGTGAAACCATTGAACTCTTCGTTATCTGTACTTATTTTACCTCTTTCCTTCTTATATACAACTACAATGCACCACTATCTTTCTATATATATATATATATGCATATACATATACAAAATATATACATATATATATTTGTATATGATACGTATATGTGTTATGTATATTATATGTATATGTATATTAAAATTGTACATGTAAATTATATATATAATATATACATATATGAATAATATTAGAATATACTATTAATATAATATTTATGAAAATATATAAATCTGTCTGTGTATATATCTGTGCATGCATGTGTATAATATTCACGTTTAACAAATATAAAAGATACGATTACAAAAGATCCAGAATTTTGTATATATGTATGTATTAAATATTAATATGAATAATATTATTAAGATCGATAGTTTAATACAGTCCTTTTTCGTACACTTTTAAAGAATAAAAGCAAAGATTTTATTTATCGACTTGAAAATAAATTGTTTAGTACAGTAAAACCGAATCAATCGAAACGATATTAATATACGCGGTAAATGATATTGGTTCCAAAGGAGAAATTATTTCGTTGCCTCCTGAAAGACCATAAAAACGATATCATGTTGCTTTTAAAATATAAACGAATATATAGAACGATGACTTTAAGAGTTAATAAATTTATAAAACGTTTTACCAACTTCAAATTCATTCCTGTAATTCTAATAAAAAATTATATAGAATTAAAAGAAAAAAAAAAAAAAGAAGAAAGAGAAAAAAAAAGAATTAGTAAAGGACGTTGACGAACGATCTAAAATTTCTAATAAAGAAAACATCCAAAGTATTATCAACTTTTAATTTTATACGTATCTTACTAATCACATAGAATCGTAACAAAGTAAAACTAATCGAAACCAAATATATCATAATCATTTATACAAATTATTAATATTCATATAAATTTCATAATCATTAAAAAAAAATGGTTGATAAAAGAATGAGAACAAAAAAAAAGAAATATCGTATTGTATCATTACAAAGAACGGACTATAGATTTTAGAAACATTGGATACATGTACGTAATAATAAAGAGAACGTTTTCTTTCTCATCCAATCGGAATGGAGAATAAACTTATACGGGAAATTTTTTTTACGATCGGTGTTTCGCGAAATAAGAAAATACGAGACGATGTTCCTCTGCCAAAATAGAATAAAATAGAGCCAAATCGTTCGAGCCAAAATCTTCGACGACACAGCCCACATATTTCTTCGAATATACCTGTCATTCTTGATAACTGCTTTCGTACTTTCTACTACGTGAGGACTTTGATATCCTATCCTCTCTTCCTCCTCCTTCTTATCCTCCTCCTTCTCTTATTCTTCTATGAAACGTCTTATCCTCTTTCTTGGCTAAGAGAAGGAACCGTTAATCCACTCGTACTCGTATCAGCATGGCGCAGACTGTTTCGAAGTATAGAAATAATCCTTGATAGTATTACTATGTTTATCTCTTTCCCTCTCTCTCTCTCTCTCTCTTTCTCTCTTTCTCTCTCTCTCTCTTTCTTTCTGTACTTCTCCTTCCTACTCGTCTAAATTCCCTGTACCCTTCGACATTGTTTTTAAAGGAAAGTGAGCCAAGCGAGAGACAAGGAATGTCTTACGTTATACGTCATCCATATTTACGACGATTTGCCGTACTTACATCTTCTTTGAAATTATAATCTACGGATAAATATAAGAATTGTCGGATCTTTTATATTATGGCAAATGAAATTTGCCAACTATTTGATTTTATTTCTTCGATTTTCATTTGGTAAAGTATTGCAATTTTATTATATAAATATAGTAAATTATTATGTAAGTATGTGAAATATATATATTTAGTTCTTTATTAAGAAATTATAAATTTATTAAAAAATTACATATCAAATATATATATACATATATGTATGTATGTATGTATGTATGTATGTATGTATGTATGTATGTATGTATGTATGTATGTATATTTATATTTATAATGAAAAATTTATAATAAAATATGTATTTATTTATATATATATATTTACAATTTGTTATCTTAGAAGATTAACTCTCGATCCTCTTTTATATCATCTTATTAATTTTTTCATTTAATTTTAATACGAAAAGAAAATAAATAAATTTCGAGTAACGAAATAACGAAAGAAATATTGATTCTATTACGTCAACAAATTAGATAATTTAAATAAAAAGAGGATATCGTCGTCTTTAAAATGCAATTGGTTTTATTTGTCTACGTCGTTTCGTTCGGAAGATATGTCCATTTGAAGATTACCATTCATAATTTCAATGAGCACGTGGTATGAGTACGAGCGTAGTAAGTAGAAAAAAAAGGCTATGGCCGTCGCGCCGGCTCGTATAAATTCCTGGAATTTATGTAGGTCATTGTGTCAATACGCTTCATTAAGGAAATTATATATAGATCATTTTATCGACGGCATTTAATAGAGAATATCTAAGGAACTAAAAGTCGTAAAGACTTGGAACAAAAACCGTTTTAAAGGCCAAGTTTTTCTCTATTTCTTTTTTTTTCTATTTAATAATAATTATTACATCATTTGTTATAAACAATTTTTTTTTATAAATTAATACCAAACGATAAGATCTCAAGATAAGATTAACAACGATTATTTATAAATGATCACCAAGTAATAGATGATTTCTATATATGTATATGTATATATATGTATATAACATTGTTTATAACAAATTGTTAAAAAAAAAAAAGGAAATTAGAGAAAGATCAGTCCTTTTAAAACCGTTCCTCTTTAAGATATCTTTTATTAAAAATTATGATCGCGTGTTCGTATTTTTTATATTCGAATTCATTATATCACTTTAAACGGCTATGTATAATTAATTACATACAATTATACATTCGTTCTATAAAATAACTTAGCGTGTTATTTAAAGGATCCATAACACAGAGAGAGTTGAAAGAAAAAGAGAGAAAGATATACGTGAAAAATTTATGATCGCGTGTTCGTAATTTTTATATTTGAATTGATTATATTATTTTAAACATATACGCATTATTATTTACATACGATTATACATCGTTCTATAAAATAACAATTTTTTTACCGCTTTATTCGAAATTTAAAAAAGGGAACGATAATTGCACGTGTCGTGTGTGATTACTTGTCCTTGAAAATCACGTATCTCGTGTTTCGAAGGTGAAGAAATAAAAAAATAAAAAAATAAAAAAATAAAAAAATAAAAAAATAAAGAGAAAGAAAGGGAAGAGAAACGTTTCATTTGGAGTATTTGGCCTTGTTCATTTACAAAACGTCTCGACTCGACGACCTTGGTACACGCACGCCGTCAGAAAGTGACCTACCTCAATTGTTGTGTCTCGGAAATCAAGCGACACCTCACACGACAGTTTTTTCTCTACATTCCAGTCTCGGACGTGCCGTCTCGCAAGACCATGGGATTATCCCCGCCAGTATATCCTTTAGTACTGGAGTGCTTTTCCAAGAATTTATGTAGGTCACTAGGCAGTCGACCTTTCGTACGATTAAAACGATCTTTCCTTCTTTACGAAGGAAACACCTTTCTCTCTCGTTCCCATATCGCGAGTTAGTTCAAATCGATTCGATCGAAGGATCGACAAATCGAAGTACTCGAGAGTATAATTAGCTTTTTCTTTTATATTTATAAGTATTTTTCCAATTATCTACGTAAAAGTGATTTTTTTTTTCTTTTATTTTATTTTATTTTTTTTTTTGGTAGATAAATAATGAGCGATCTTCTTTATATATTTTCAATTTCAATTAATCGTGTAATAATGAGCTTCGAGTGATATTTAATTTCATATCATAAACTATGTAATGTTTATTTATTTCGAATAAAGATATTTATAGATAAATATTGTCATAGCTAAAGAAATAATTAATTTCTTCGATAAACTCGAAACGATGATAATTCCCCTTTATTTTCCAAGTGAATATATATTTATCTGTGTATGTGTGTGTGTACTGATAGAGAAAAAAGAATATCTCCGTCATACTTAAATAAAGAATTCATAACATTATACATTTCATGGATCTTATAAATCATAAATAAGAAATAAACTCGAAATATCGTCTAAGCCAAAATAAAAGAAACGTTTCGTTTGAGAAACGTTTCAACGTCTTTTTATATCACACCTTTCACGCGCGACGCGTGAAAATAGAAAGCTTCTTTCTTCTTCCTCTTCTTTCCTTTCCTTTCTTTCTATTTTTTTTTTCTTTTTCATTTCCTTTTCATCTCGCGTAAAATCCCTTTAACGTGAACGAAAATGAACGCGTTCTTACGTTTGAAGTAATCGTTAGGACGTAAAGCGGAGAGAAAGAGGACGATTTTCAGAGAGATTTTTATGCGTAAATGTGTAAGTAAAATCGAGCTGTCTGTTTCTTGAACAACCACTTACGTTACTCTTTCTCTTTTGCTCTTGGTGAGGAAGCGTCCTTCGAGCAAAGACGTCGTCGTTGGGTTATGGGCGTCGTCGACGGCATCTCTCGAGGAAGGGCATTGTTTTATTCCAACCGCGTAGCAGACACTCCTCACCCACCCTCCCCCTCCCCTTTCACCCCTCGTCTATCCTTCGTTCCCTGACTGCCACTCTCGACAATTTACCTCCCTTCGTCTGAAACCCACCACTACCACTACCACCACTACCACTACTACTACTATTACTATCCCTATTCCTACTACTACATCTTTCCCTTTGGTCTATTTCTGTCTCTCTTTATCTATCTTTGTCTGTCTGTCTGTCTATCTATCTATCTATCTTTCTCTCTCTAGTTCATCGCTTTTCCACTCACCCATTCCACATCGGCTTTTCCTCCTAATCGTAGCTCCCACCTATTCTGACCATCCGATAAGTTGTTCTCTGCCTAATGACTCCCACGCAATCTCCTAACGCTCAAGTACGTCCTTCTCTTCCACTCTTTCCTCCTTTTTTAACTTTTCTTTCTTTCTTTTTTTCTTTTCGTTCCTTTCTTCTGTTTTCTTTTTTTCATTCCTTCGTTTCATATCCTAACCCAATACGAATCGTATTCCGTTCGAATTCTTTCTCTCTCTCTCTCTCTCTCTCTTTCTCTCGTTCGATCTCACTCACTCACTCCATGAAATCTTCCATACTCAATCTTGTTCGATCTATACATACATACATGTGTGTGTGTGTGTGTGTGTGTATTTGTCTGTAACACATGCGTATATATAGCTTTCTCTCTCACTCTTCTTCGACGATATAAGTTGGTTGCAAGTTATAATGACGAGCGCAATATCGTCACGCGTATATTTTTATTCTTCTTTTTTTTTATCGTTTGATACATATATAGCATACACACATACACACACACATGCATATATATATATATATTTCGATGCTCTTCTCTTTCCATTGGAATTTTCTTTCCTTTCTCATTTCTCCCTCATCCCTAAGCGTCATCCCTTCGGTCTGTCTGTTCATCCAGCACCTATCAACCCATCTACCTGTCTATCTACCTCGTTTTGTTCCCTGGCAAATATTTCGGCAAAGCCCGAGTTTAATATGTGGAAAAGCTTGCGCAGATACAGACGGCTTATTGCCAGTCGTTATTGTCGGTTCGCTTCGGAAACGTTCGCCTGTCTCGTGGCTTCGACTAAAGAGAGAGAGAGAGAGAAAGAGAGAAAAAAA
>NC_066600.1:3485000-3520000 GCF_905475345.1 Vespula vulgaris | reverse complement strand
AATTGATAATACATAATTTATTATAAGTAAACTTTCTCATCGTTAATAAACATCACCGACATAATATACTATTCTTAATCCATAATAAAACGAATTCGAAAGAAATCGTCGATTTAATGAAATGTTATATGTCGATTTAAATATAAATATTTATACGTAATTTTCTATATTAACACGTAGTACCACGTAATTCTCGTTTCATAGAATTTTGAAAAAATATTTAAAAAAAAAAGAAAAAGAAACAGAAAAATAGAAAAGAAACATATAAATGAAAACTGAAAGAATTAGTCACTTTACTAAAACGTAAGCGGCCATCGAAAACGTTAATGCGGTTACAAGCAATTGCTCCCAATACGTGTGCATATGCTTTGCGAGAAAACGCATATAATTTGTGGTCTGGATCGGACGGTGAATTACCGAAAACCATTTGCAACGAGGCAAAGCGTATATCCGTGTCCCTGTATCGATGATACCACCGTTGAATTACAACCCAGATCGTCCTGCGATCGTATCGATCGATGGTTAACCGTGAAGAATATCGTGCGCGTGCGTGCGTACGTACGTACGTGCGTGCGTGCATGCGTACGTTGTACGTATGTTACGTACGTTACGTACGTGTCACGTTAGCCGCGAAACGTTCGCGCCTCTTCGTCCTTGGAATACGAAACTATCTCCTATATAATCGATAGCATTGTTACAAATTCCGATGCGTTTTGCTTTTGTCTGTCTCTGTTGATCTCGTTGATACCTACTAAAGGAAAAGAAGAGAAAAAGAAAAAAAAGGAAAGAATCGAAATCTAATATTAATCGTTCGAATAAGTACGACATAATTTATTTATGATTAACTTTGATCAATGCGAGCGCATACGTGTATTTTACGCAATTGATTATTATTTATTAATATTTATTTGGTTAAATGTAACTATCATAAGTAATCGACGATTAAAATCTATTAATATGACAAAAATTATACTTGTATCATTTATTAATATTATTCGTTCGAATGGATTTATCGTGAGTAGTTTATATAATCAAGCTGGATTTATATATATATATATATATATATATATATATATATATATTAGAAGTATATTAGAATAAAAATATGTGCTACGATTTCATCTACAATTTTTATAAATCTATAATTTATGCACTAGAGAGAGAGAGAGAGAGAGAGAGAGAAATGACACGAGAATACGATGTTAGAGCGTTGTAACAACAACATCGATTTAGCATGTAATAACACGATTACAATTATAGCTGTGAATAAATCGATTGATATTTGAATATACAATCGTTCGTAAATATAGATAATAATTAGACTAGAACTCGGGAATCGACGAGTTGATTTTCCGATATTGGAAAACTCGTTTGAAACTGTCAAAGAACATCATTTCCTCGTCGTCTCTTTCAGATTGCATTCTCCGTAATCCTTTGTGGCTGTTGTTACCTTTTCGAGCAAACGAGAGAAGCTAATATCTTATACAGCCCGTGTAATACTCCTTGATTTATTTCCGCTTTTTGCATCATGTCGGACAATTTTTTACTCGACTTTGCATCCCACCGGCTATTCTCTTTTCCTTTCTGAACGTTCGCTCGATCTCCCTCTCTCTCTCTCTCTCTCTTTTCTGTTCCTCTCTACTTCTCCTTTTTCTTCTCTTTCTCCTCCTCTTCTCTGATTTTTCTTTTTATCGCACAAGTATCGCCCACGCCTGGCAATATTTCACAATTACGCGGCTTTATGGGCCACCGTAAAGATACGCGCGGTGCGTGTCGCTCGCGCGATGGCCGACCAAGCTGAATTTTTATTACTCTTCTCCCCGCAGCACAGCTTCAACATCCAAAGACCACGTTCCGCTCTCTTTCTCGTCTCTTTCTCTTTCTCTTTTTCTTTCTTTTTCTCTTCTCTTTCTCTTCTCTTATTCGTTTACTCATATCGATATTTCGCACGCGATCGTTTTCCCTCTGACTCCGAGTCCTCTTCCTTTCTCTTTCTCTTTCCCCTTTAACTCATTCCTTAACCACCTTTTGCAGACGAGAATCGAATTCTTCTTGTAATTTATCTTCACGCGATATCTCGTTAATCAATAGTCCTTTCTCTCTTTCTCTCATTCCTTCTTTGTTTTAGATCGCTAATAGATTTGAAGAATCTTTGAATATATCAATTTCTATTTTTAACATAGAACAAACGATATGATAAGAAAATTATATTATATAGTTTGAAAAAGTGATAATGAATGCGACGATATTAAAATATATTGAAAAAAAAGTAACTTAGATATAGGAAAAATAATTAGTATAGGAGAGTGGAAATGAATTTGGCAATGATATCGATAAGTAATATTGAAAAAAAATGGTTTAGGTATAGATAGGAAAAATCAATAGTAGATGTAAAATCCTCTTAATAAATGTGACGAGAATGTACCTTAAATAATTAATCATGCTCGAGTGTTGCTTTTAAAAGATATTGGTAAAGTATTACGTACATTTTAAATGCATTTTGTGATGATGATGTGAATGTACGCGTGAATGATTTCATTTCGATCATTTAGCTATAATCTGATAATATTGTTTCGTATGTAAAAATTTTATGCATTTTTAGATTATCATTTGAGATCATATTTTCATTGATCTCTAATCTTCTATAATATTCGGTTACAAATTTTTTTATAACATCGTATCGAATTGTATAATATTATATATAATATTTTAAATATTAATAAAATAATGAATATTTTAAAACGCGCGCGGGTGTGTGTGTGTGTCTATTAAAAAAAAATATATATTTGAATATTATTAAATATCATTATCATTTCTCAAAACAATATCTGCTTAGAAAAAATTTTGATTGGCATTCGTTCATTATTAGTTATCATTTGAGATCTTTTTTTATAATATCGCATCGAGTTGCATAACACTATTAAAAAGTATAGTGTAGTACAGTAACACACACACATATATATATAAATAATAAATACCTGTGCGTGTTAAAAAAATATATATACGAATATCATTCGGACATCATTTACGGATTTCTCTCTTCTTAAACAATATCTGCTTAGAATAAGTTTTTACTCATAGCAGAGATTGGTTCCGAAGTCAAAGGTTCCTACTATCCGAATCTCAAAGTATCGATAAATCCTAGTTTAACCGACTATCGTGGAGAAAAAGGGGAGGTTATATCCGTCTACTACCGCGGGATTTTTCCGCTTCGCGGACTTCTTCTTAACCTTACTTCGACGTTTTTCGAATGCCTTTCGGCAGAGTGCGAGTACGATCGTTTGTAAGAAAGAGAGAAAGAAAGAAAGAAAGAAAGAAAGAAAGAAAGAAAGAAAGAAAGAAAGAGACAGACAGACAGACAGACAGAGAGAAAGAGAAAGAGAAAGAGAAAGAGAGAGAGAGAGAGAGAGAGAAAGAAAGAAAGAGAGAAAGAGGGTGGATGGAAATAGGGGTGGAGGTGGACGAGAAAAGCTTCAGATACGTCTCGAGAGCTTCGCTAGTCGACGTCGATAAAGAGGAAGAGAAAAATCCGTCAATGGCTTATCCGCTCGACCAACCATCTCCTTCTCGTAGATAAGTATGTGTATGTATGTATGTGTATATATCTATACATATATACATATATAGGTATATATGTGTGTGATCGAGCGTATATTATATATCGTTCTCATATGTCCTTCTTATCGATACTTCAAGCGAACGTGGAGAGCAGCGAGTGCACTCGTAAACCTAATAATCTTGGTCACTACTGACAAACGATGTCATCGAAATGTAATTCCGACGCCTCTTCTCATCTTCTTTTTCGTTCATCTACTATTACTACTACTACCTATTACTACTACTTCGAATCTCATACGATTCTACTATATCCTAAAAACATCTCATTTTTTTTCTCTATTTCTTCTTCTTCGTCTTCGTCTTCCACTTCTTCTTCTGCTACTCTACTCCTCTTTGGATTTTCTGATCGTTCGCAGTTTTCGAATCCTTCGTCGTTGGCTTGCCGACTTTCTTGAGATTTGACAAGCGTATATACGTGACTCTATTTCTCTTTCACTCTCTTTTGCTTCTTCTTTTTCTTTTTTTCTCTCATCTATCTTTCTTTCTTTCTTTCTTTATTTCTTTCTTCTCTTTTTTCTCCCTTTTCTGTTTCTTTCTTTCTCTTTCTCTTTTTTTTCTCTTCTTTTTTCTCTATAAACTGATGAAGCAAGTCGAAGGAAAATCGATGCCAATCTTCTCTCGTTCATTCCTTCCATCGTCTCCCCTTTGGAAATCGTATCTAAATTCGTGACTGCTTCGATTGCCCCTGTCCCTTTGGTCTGACGCTAATTCGCCTTGAGTTTAATGGATCGCTTTAGTCCTGCCGCGTGTCGCCTACGCGAGACGCATCCTAGTTCGAATCTCTGACTCATGCGTTCTGTCAATTTGTATCTTGTTCTGTCTCATATATATGTATGTTAATTATATATATATATATATATATATATATATATATATATATATATATATATATGTATGTATTGAGTGTGTGTATGTGTATAAGAAAGAATATATAAGTATACGTATGTGTGTACATTTAGATAGGTATATGTAGATATAATAAAAGATTACACGATAAATATCTTTCGATACGTTCCTTTGATCGATAACATTCGTAAGGCCGATCAGAAGACGTAAATAAAGATAAAAGAAAAAATGTATCAAAGTTATGTCAATTAATGCATGAAAGAAGAGATATTCCTTGCTTTTCTATGTCATGTTCATAACTCTAAAATCAAAGTGGTAGTGAAAGAAAGAAACGTAGTGACGTTTAATTAGTATTGCTTTATAACGAATGCATGAAACAGAAAAAAAATATATATATATATATATTGAGAGAGAAAGAGAGAGAAATATCATACGTCAGAAACATCAAAGTTATAATTTATTTATTATTATTTTAGATTACTTTATTCATTCTTATATATTGTATTTATTTATTCGATATCGTTGTTTTTCTCTATAAAAAGGAAAACAAATTTAGAAAAGAAAATAACAAAGCAGAACGAATTTAGATTTAAAAGGATGAAGAAAATAGTATTAGTGGTGTGTGTATAGGAGATAAATAGAAATAGAAATTTCGTAGGTAATAGAAATTTCGAATGTCAGGAGTATCAAAATTATAATGATTCCTTGCTTTTCTCTCTCACGAAGCATATCTCTCCCCTGCCCCCTGAATAATGCAAGAACCGACTCTTTATGAATTTTTATGCATCCCACGGAGTAAAATGCGTTCGAGTTTGTTGCCGTTCTATGTCGAATCCCACCAACGGTACCGGATGCTCTTGCAATCGTATCGTCTGTCCCACGGTTTTGTATTATTCAGCTTGCTTTCGTCCTCCATATTCTTTCTCTATCTCTCTATCTCTGTCTCGATCGAGATACCGTCTCTTCTCTTTTTACTTTTCTTTCTTTCTTATCGTTCTTCTTTTACCTTTCGCCCTTACCTCGCTATCATACTTACACGTTTCCTAAAAAGAAAAAAAAAGAAAAAAAAGAAGAAGAGTAAAATCGAATACTTACTTGTAAAAAGGTAACATGCATTTCCTTGAATAAATAAACAAAGTAAATATACAACATTAACCTTTTTCCTCTCCTATAGAATCTATATACGAATATTTATATAAATCATATACTTTAATACATGGGAAAATCTTTTACAAAGATAAAGAAACTAGACTTGTAGATTTCCAATGATATTGGAATATGTTATATACTTAATATGTAATTTCTCTCTTTCTCTTTCTCTCAAGATTACGAAGACTCGATTAATTATTATCGACATTTAAAATCGTATAAGAAACATTAACTTTTACTCTACGAAAAATACTATAACAATTTTCTCGCGAGATCATCTTGAAAAACGATATCAATGATTTTCCGAAATATATTATGGAACAACGTCTAAAGAATTAATAAAGGTATTGTTAATGGTATAAAAGAGAGAAGGTACGACTTAAAAAGGGAACAAGTTAACGATAAAAATGAAACCATAAAGGCTATTGCCGGTGTAAGGTATCGAAACCACATATCCCCCCTGGCGATAATTCAGTGTTCTCGCGCGAGGAAAATACGTTTTACCCAGAGGGAAAAAGGAGTTCTCGGATACCCGGTATAAATCCAGCAACATATTTGTTTCTCAGAGACAGCTTCGTATAGCAGACAGGGGGTACACCATTACGCCCCCTCCTTATACTTTTCTACCCTCCTCGCGAGCAAGCGTGAAAAGCATCAAGGCGAGAAATCTCTCTCCTGAAAAGCGTAGCCCGTCGGCAACTCTCCTACCATATCCAATAAAGTCTAACTGCACCCTTTGCGCGATAACACCCGAGCACGATATCCTCCTGGTCGTACCTTTGTACATATATGTATGTATGTATGTATGTATGTATGTATGGAGTATGTATCTATATATATATATATAATCTCTCTCTGTTTCTTTTTTATACGTATACGTGCATATTTATGCGTGTGTGCGCGTTTCTCCGTATATATACGTTCGTACATATGCGTGTAGTACGCACGTAGGCGGTCATCTCGTGTACAAACCGCGAGTTCTTATCTGTCTCTCTCTCTTTCTTTCTTTCTTTCTCACCCCTCGACGATGTCACCCCCTCCACTCTTCTACCCAACGCTCGCAGCTATTCGGATAGCCATTTACATAAGGAATTCCGGAACTACCAGTAGCGGTTACCCTCTGATGGCGCGGAAACCCCTAAGGAAACGTTCAAACCACTGGGAAGGGAAGAAATATAAGTTAAAGAGAAAGAGAAAGAAAGTATGATAATCAGTTCTCTTACGTATTATATTCACGCGAGCTAACAACACACCTAAAAATCTTTCTCTCTTTCTGTCTCTTTCATTTTATATTCTCTCCTCTCTTCTTCGGACTTTTGCAAACTTTTCCCATGCTTTCTCATAGAGGTCAACTTGGCACCAAGACAAAACACTCATAATACTTTCCAGCTTGAATCGTTCCTCTACCGACCTACTTCCTCGTGCAAATCCTCTTAAGCCGACTCTTAATGAGGCCCGCTCTTGGCCACGACCTGCGGGCTGTTTTAAGCTAATTGAATAATTTTACTTTTCTGTCGACTGCGAGTAAGACGACAACGACGACAACGACAACGACAACGACGATGATGACCATGCTGGTTATATAGTAATGATAGTAGTAGTGGTCATACCGCTGTTACATTTATACATGTATTTTCCATGTTACGAGATAAGACCAAGAGTTGTTTCGTAACTACACCAACACCGATAAAACTCGGAGAAATGTTTAGAGAACTGAAGTATGTATGTAATTACCGCTTGGCTACTAAAGGGAAAAGCACAGTCTCGTTACGAATCTTCACTTTGTTTTCTTCTTAGTTTACACGTAGCGTCATGAAATCTTTTCTAAGTTACTCTGGTTGATAGTTACCTTGTGATAGTCGAATCGAAAGATAGACTATTATTCATTTATAATTATCGTCGATCTCTTATTTTTAGTTGTAAGAAAAATATTTAACATTTATTAAAATATATATATATATATATATACATTTATGTATTGTATATTATATGTTTCACTGTTAGAAGATATATTAATATGACATGAAGAGCGAACGAAAAGGGTGTTCTTTAAAAAAAAGACAAATTCACAAGTGATTATCTCCTCGGTCTAAAATAAGCAGTAAAAAATCTCTCGTAGGTAACAATGTAATTCCGTTTTCTTTTGACACGAGATATAACCTTTTTAAAGTCTAAGTATGACATTAACATAGTCTCATCTCTGTAAAACATTTCATGTACTTTAACAGCTTTTTCAGAAGTTTCATTAACTATAACACTTTATTACGACGTTAAGTATGATAATTTCTCTTACTCGTTTATAATCAAAAAGATTTCTCGCACGAATTTCCGCTCGCAAGACTTTTATATGCGAACTACGTATGAATTTTTTTTCTCTCCGTAAGATTTAAAGAAAGAAAGAAAGAAAAAAAAAAGAAAGAAAATAGGGAAAAATTTAATAATTTCAATAAAAGAGAAAGACAGAGAGAAAAAGAGAGCGAGATGAAGAGAACGATAGCGAGCGAGCGAGAAAGATAGATAGAGACAGAGACAACGGGAACGAGAACGAGAACGAGAAAGAGAGAGAGAGAGAGAGAGAGAGAGGTCAAAGGGCGGAAGCTTTAACACGGAGGTCATAGTGCCTAGGCCACGTCAGGTTCGGTACGGTCCAGGACGCAGTACCTCGAGCGTAATTCGTCGGACGACGTCGTATCCGTTCTCTACGCAGCCGTTAGGAAGTGTAAGCGGCGCGTGTGGTCCCGAGTAAGCCACGCGTACGAACAAGCCTGTGTAAGAGCGTACTTCTGCTCTGTTACTCCATACACACACATGTTTATATGTACCTATGCGCGGGTGTACTACTATATATGTGTGTATATATGTGGACAGGAGGAAGAAGAGCCGGTCCGCCACGATGAAGTTTCCGTTTTCCGTATAAACAGGCTGCGGTACGTGAACTCTCTCTCTATCTCTCTCTCTCTCTCTCTCTCTTTCTCTCTTTCTCTCTCATACATACACTGTCTCTATCTCTATCTTTCTCTTGCGTGCTTGCTTACTTGCTTGCTCGTTCGCTCTGTGTATCTATCTATCATCTATCTCTTTCTCTCTTATACCTTCTCTCTTTCTCATTCTCTCCTTTAGAAGCGTCGTGCTTACTCGAGGAACATGGACACGGTCGAGGCGTTAAAGCGGTATCAGTAATTACCAGCATGTTGCCAAACAGAGACTCCTATGGTCGTGTCGAGAAAACGGAGGGGGAGGAGCTTTCTGCCTCTCTCTCTCTCTCTCTTTCTATCTTCTAACTTGCTGCTTCTGACCCTTACGAAAACCACGTGTACCACGTGGGATGTTCGAGATCTACTATCTTAGGACTCGCTTAACCAGATGACGACCACAATCTCGCAAAATATTTTCTTTTCATTGTCTTCTTTCAAATAATTTTTTTCTTTTTTCTATTTTTTTTTTTTTTTATTTTTGTATATATATATCATTTGAAAATAATCCAAAGATCGTATAATGGATGTAGATGTATTTATACGTCTATATGTATGTATACGATTCAAATTCAAATGAAAAGATCCATTAGCTTCGGTACGAATTCTATGATATCGTTACTTGATAAATTTTAAGCAAATGCATTTATGGACTTTATTGTTTTGGAAAGTAAACAAACAATATCTTCGAAATCTTCCTTCTAAATCATATTTTAAACTTTTCGGAATAGTTACCGTCGTTTCTTCGATAATTTGTTATGGAGAAAATGAAGAATGAAACTTCGCGTAGAAAGTTATAAGATACTGTAGCGAGAACAATTTATAGAGTGAATTTTGTCAATCATTCGGAATTATTTTAATAACGATTCGACAATCCATACGATTAAAATTTCTTTATTATTATTATTATTATTATTATTGTTATATTTCTATTATTATATGTCAATATGTTATATTTAATATTATATCGATATCAAACTTTTAAATAATCGATTTATTTAGCGATTCGCAAACGTTTATTCATTTAATCGTATTCTAACATAATATATCGTTAAATTCAATAATCTATTCAATAAAAAATAAAATAAAATAAAATAAAATAAAGAGAGAGAATTAAAACGCAGAATTATAATTCTCTTTCTCTCTCTTTCCAAATATGTCCAATAATTATTATATTAGCAAGAACATTATATTTATCAATCTACTGAATAAAAACAACAAAAAAAAAGATTAAAATACAAAATCATAATTCTACTTCTCCCTCTCTCTCTCTCTCTCTCTCTCTCTCTCTCTCTCTCTCTCTCTCTCTCTCTCTCTTTCTCTCTCTCATTCTTTCTCCCTCTTTTTTCCCTCTCTCCAAATATGTTTAACAATTATCATATCACCAAGAACATTATATTTATCGATTATCGAACAAAAATAAAAAAGAACGATGAAAAGTATGAAATCATAATTCTCTCTCCCTCTCTCTCTTCCACTCACTCGAAATATGTCCAATAAACATTATATCAGCAAGAACGTTACACATCTATCGTTACATCGATCGAACAAAAATTCATCATTTTCATACGATAGGAATGTTGTCCCCTCCTCTCAATCATCCTCCCAGAAAAAAAAACAAAAAAAAGGTTAAAACAAAAAGGATAAAAAGAGGTAGTAAAGAAGGGTACGAAATAAAAAAGAGGAGATACGAAAGAGAATTCGAGCTCGCTCGTTCGGTCGTCGTCGTCGTCGTCGTCGTCGTCGTCGTCGTCGTCGACGTCGGCACCCTCGTTATTTCGTTGCATCGTTAATGCCAATGTATAATGCGCCGTACACGCTTAGCGGTAGATACGACGCACACCCTCGACTTCCGTATGTATAACAGGTGCGACGCGACACGACGTCTTTGTGCCTTCGAAAGTTCGCCCGAGGCTTTTTCGAAAGAGGGCTGTCGCTTCGTTCTATGAAATATCGTATTCATCGTTAGGCCGAGGTTCGTTCGTTCGTTCTCTCGTACTCCCTTCGTAAAAGATCGTCCCTCTTCGTCCTTTACGATCTTTCTTTCTCTCTCTCTCTCTCTCTCAAATACACACATACTCCTCTCTCTCTCTCGCTCTCTTTCTGTCTCTCTCTTTCTCTCAAACACACACATACTCTCTCTCCCTTTCTCTCTCTTTTTCTCAGTGTACATCGAGGGTGAGTTTCGATGTAAAATGCAAAACCTACGTACGTATGTATGCGTAGTCATGTCAAGGCAACGCGATAACGATCCAAAGCACGAGAGATAACGACGAATCGTAAAAGTGCCACTATACCTTGACGTTCAGAAAAATTGATCGATTCTCCTCGTTCATTAGACATTCGGCTAACTCATCTTTTCTTCTTTGATCACACGCTCTTGAAAAAGAAGAAGAGAGAGTGTGTGAGTGAGTGAGTGAATGAATGAATGAGTGAGTGAGTAAGAGAGGTAAAGGTTGAGAGAGAGAGAAGGAGAGAGAGAGAGAGAATTTGATAAACGAGTCCGACAGACACGCGACTAGAATTCGAAATTACCAAAAAGAACGATTTAGACTTGGACGATTTTTCTCGTCTGGTTTCGTCTATCCAGTCGGTGAAAATTCTTCGATAAATGGGTATTTTCCTGCGGAGGAAACGAACAAATCTTTGACTTCGAGAAGAAGAAGAAGAAGAAGAGGAGGAGAAGGAGAAAGAGGGGATAAAAAAAGAAGAAGAAGAAGAAGAAAAGGAAAAAGGAATGAATGAAAGAAAGAAAGAAAGTAAGAGAGAAAACATTTTTGTTCTTGATTGGATCGCGGAGTTCCATTTCTTTAGCGTTTTTCTTACAAAGAGGACGTTCGAGATTCTTTGCTCGATCGTTTTAAGATAATACGTGAATCGAATTCGATGGGTTCATTAGAGGAAAATGATTTTCAATTGTATTGTATCGAAAAATTCAAAGAGACACGATTGCCGTACACTTTCGCATCGATCGAGATCATTACGAGTAACGAGGCTAATAACGGTAGTGACATTTATCGTTAAGCATTTTATTCTTCGAGTGGCTTGATAAAGAAATATTATATTGTGAGAACGAGAGAGAAAGAGAGAGAGAGAGAGAGAGAGAGGCAATTGAAAGAGATCGTCAAGTACATCAAACTATCTCTCTCTTTCTCTTTCACAAGATTACTCTTGACACGTACGTGTAATGTTATGTGCACATTTTTATAAAGAAAAAAAATTAAATTAAATTAAATTAAATTAAATTAACTTAAATTAAATTACAAAGATATAGAAGTTCGTTGTAAACGATATTCGAGAAATAAGAGAAGACACTGTCAAAGGTGCGAATAGAGAATTTTATTTAAGAGAGAGAGAGAGAGAGAGAGAGAGAGAGAACGAAAGAGGGAGAAGGGGAGGGAGATGGAGATGGAGAGTCTAGACTTATTCCCGCAAGCGAATATAATTTATCGAATTAATTTGACTACGATCGAATTAGCTTCTAGGCGACTCCTCGCCTACTCGCCACATCCATTAAGAAATGGACGCTTCGAAGTGCTGCTTGCAGGTGACTATAACGATAAAGATAAAAGTAGAGAAAGGGATAGACGATATAAAAAGAAAAAGAGAGAGAAAGGTCGAGTATCGTAGAAGCAAAGGATAAAGACTAAGAAGAAGACCAAGACCAAGACCAAGACCAAGAAGAAGAAGAAGAAGAAGAAGAAGCAATGGTAGGCACATTGCCAGCCAACCAGTAGAACCAATTTTTTTTAAACGCCTCTTTCATTCATCGCAACCAGACAGTCTCACGATTATAAAGCTCAAATCCTTTTCTTCCGCCGTTTCGTTCTGCTTCCACCCTTATTTTTTGCTACCCTTTTGTTTCCTTCTTCCTCTTCCTCTTCCTCTTCTTCTTTCGAAATCTCGATCTAACTATCTCTCTCTCTTATGATCCATCTACCATAGCCCTTTAACTCTTCCTCTCTCTTTCTTTCCAACTCTTTTCTTCTTCACACCGATATTGTTCCTAGCCGTGAGGGCTATTTTATTATCCAATTACTTTCATTTCAGTCAGGAGCAAAAGGTACCTCCGTCCAGTGACGTAGTTCGCGTCAGAGAACCAACGGAGAAAGAAGGAAAGGACGATAGCAAAGACGAGACACGGTGGGAACTCGATGATGGAAACGTTAGCCACTTAATTAGTAGCCGGCCGACGGATTTCGTTAGCCTACACTTTACCCCCCTTTCCTCTCACCCTTTCCTACCACCCCCTCATCTACCCACCGCTTTTCCTCAACCCTTCTTTTTACTACTTAGCTACTTTCACGTCATCGCTTCGCACTTTGCGATAGTCGAGATGGTATCCCTTGGTATCGTTACCTTCGAACTAATGACTTAGAAAGAGAGACACACCTTTTTTCTCTCTTTTTCATATTTTTTATTCTTTTTTTTTTCATTTCTTTTCTTCTCTTATTTTAGTTCATAGATATCGATACGAATAAGCAATCGATAGAAACGATTTCTCTGTTGTAATGCTAGTTACTATCGACGACGCAATGAATCTTCCTCGTTACAAGTTTTCTTATATGAAAAACTTCTTCTGCTCCATTGTGAATCTATTTATTCGTGTATTTTTCTTTTCTTTTCTTTTCTTTTCTTTTCTTGTTTTTTCTTTCTTTCTTTCTTTCTTTTCGTCTTTCTTCGATATAAAGCTTCAGTCGATGTAACTTCGATATATGTTATTACATAATATATGTACGTATATATTTTGCATATCTAGGATTCGAAGGATACGAAAAACATTACGTATACCTTATATATATATATATATATATATATATATATATATATAAAAATACACACACACACACATAGTGAATCGTATTCGAAAAAATTAAAGTAGGAAACTAAGCATAATTTAATATCGAGAAAGGTATCGTCTCGTTCGAAATACCAAAATGTTTCAACGATCAACTTCGAGGATAGACTTCGAACTAGCAAAGTATTTAAACGAGACTCGTACGAAAATACTTCCGGCATAGCCTAGCTTTGAAGACCTTCCAACGTTGGAAGTTTACCCATCTCTTTTCTTCCCTCTTCTATCTACTTTCTTTCTTTTCTTTATTTTTTTCTCTTCTTCTTCTTTTTTTTGCTCTTTTTTTTCTATGCAGTAGAAAAAGGAGGAAGAGAGAGAGAGAGAGAGAGAGAGAGGAAGAGAAAGAGAGGAAAAGAGAGAAAGAGAGAGAGAGAACGAGTGAAAGCTTGAAAGGAATACCTTTCCGCTGCAACACGTTATGCTTTTTACGTCCCTCTTCTTCTGCCACGTCCCGGTCGACTCGCATTCGAGATGTTCTATATATACAGTTAGAGATTCAGCATACTTCGTCTATCCATTATTCATTCATACTACTTCAACCGTATCTTCGCCCACTTTCTTTTTCTTCTTCTTCTTCTTTTTTTTTCTTTATTTTTCTTTCTGTCTTTTTCTATTTTTTTCTACGCCACCCCTACACCTTCTTCCTTACCCTTCCTCAGTTATATACTTCCTGTTAACCTCACTGAAATAAAACAAAAAAAAAAGAAGAAGAAGTAAGAAAAAAAAGAAAGAAATATCAGTCTAATTGTTTCTCCTGTTATTTTTGTTTGTTTGTTTGTTTTCTCTATATTTCTTTTCCACCCTCGACGTTTTCATATTCGCACGAGTTTTTTTTTCCCTCTCTCCCCCACTTAATTTTATTAGGAATAAAGAAACGACGAATGAATGAAAGAAAGAAAAAAACATAAAGGTCAGTCGTTCCGATCGAACAAGTTTAACATCTTTTTGTTTTCGAACACTCCCCGGTGGTCCTCCGTTAGACCTTCGCCTAAACTCGCAACTATTTTGACGCAGAATGCGTGCACGTTTCTACCCTTTGGCTCGAGCAATTCGGAAGCTTTCCAGTAAATTGGTTACGTTCCGCTTCGTAACGACGATTCTCAACGTACACTCGGATCTCCAAGTTACGGTAACGAGCGCCAATCTGGAAAGAGAAATCAGCGGGAACTTTACTACGATTTTAACGACCCTCTGGCTCGACTTTCGATTACGTTAGAGAAAAGAGAGAGAGAGAGAGAGAGAGAGAGAGAGAGAAAAAGTGTCTGTCGGTTGTTGAATTGTCTCTTCCATAAAGTTCGAACGTAGATATATAAAACCATGATCGATTAATCGATCAAACTCGTGTACGTCGATATAACCTCGGTATTAGTTTTCTTTCCTTATTCAATCCTTAGAATCGTATCAATATTCAACCATCTCATTTTTCTATTCGATTTAAAATAAAAATTATCAAAAAATATATATATATAATACATACATATATATATACGTGTGTGTGTGTTTATATATATAAATATTTTACGGTCTACTCTCCATTTGTATGAACTACTTGAAGTGTGAATAAATATGTGCATCAGAAATAAAAATCATATACTTCCTATTTCCTTTTCTCTCTCTCTCTCTCTTTCTCTTTCTCTTTCTCTCTCTCTCTCTCTCTCTCTCTCTCTCTCTCTCTCTCTCTCTTTTCATCTTTCGTATACACATTAAGCATCATACGGATAAAAGGATACAAAGACGGCACGTAGGTGATCGTAAATTCACAGAGAGTGCGAATGAAATGCGAACGTATGCGTGACGTCGCACGAATAAAGATAACCGATGGTGCAAGGTTGGTGGGGGGTTGGAAAAGTGGGAGGAAAGGGTGGTTTGGGTAAGTCCATACGGCGCTCCCAACGGCCGCGAACCGTAACTCTACATTAAGATAATTAAATGAATTAAGAGCCAGCGGTGGCACTCTCGACTCTCTCTCTCTCTCTCTCTATCTCTATTTCTCTTTATTTCTCTCTCTCTCTCTCTCTCTCTCTCTCTCTCTCTCTCTATCTCTTTTTCTCTTTTTCACTTTTTCTTTTATTCTCGTGGTACTTTCCTTTGATTTCTTTCAGCCCTTTAAACGCGCGAGGTATTATCGGTTAACTCGAAGAAACTTCATTTTTCAACGTCCCGTTTTATTCCGTATTTCTCCGAAGCTTTCCAACAAAGTGATGAATCGTTTATCTCACGATCAGAATTATCGTATAAGGTAAACACTCTTTGCCAAAGGACGAATATTACGTTCCAAGGAACTTAGGTATTTGACAAACAGTCTTCTCTATTACACACTCGAGTTAAATCGATATAACATACGAAAGTTTCCAAGAAAAATAGAAGATATTATGAAGATCTATATTGGATTTCGGAAAATTGTCGTATGATTGATTTTCTTTGATTTATGTTATATGTCTCTTTGTCCTTTAATCATTCGAATAGTAGTTATTTGTATAAATAATTGTTATTATATAAGAAAAATAAGTAAGATTAGATATCGTGAAATTTTCTTATCGATTCGTTAAGAAAACATCGATTAGTATACCAATTAGTATAATACTTAAATAATTTATTCATTTGATATCATAGTGTTAATTATAAAACGAAATGCTTTCAATCAACTTAAGTAGTTATTATAGTATACACTTATCTGATAATTTTATCGCGAATTATCTAGTAATCCCCCGAAGAGCGAGTTTGTACGTATAAATAGATACAAATATGTCACATATATGTTAAACTACGAATTAGGAAGATACGTTAGTGTACTTCCCATGAAACGATCTATCATTCAGAAACTTTCGAAAATACAGAACGTTGTATATCAGGAGTATCGTTAAGTTCGCTCAAAAGCGTTCAGGTAAATTGTATGCGAAAGTAAATTAATGTTCGTGCTTCATTTACCAGGGAGGGAAGGATTTAGAATATCGTACTAGAAGATGAATCGTTTCTGGAGCCAACGAAGATAGTATGAGTAAAAGAGAGAGAGAAGGAGAAAGATAGTTGCCAAATTACTAGACTTATTTTTGTGAGTGACGAAGCGATTTACATTTAAACAAGTTTGGTGTGTCCCTTAAAACGAAGGAAAGCAAACGCACATTAGATTCACATTGCATATATTATATCTACACACGAATATACATACATATATATACATATATGTGTATATATATATAATATAAACGTTATTGACTAAAGGGTTTAAAAGGCTTACTAAGCTTACTGAATGAGCACGTTTAAATGTCCGATATGGTTTTCTACATATTTATCTATTAATAGGATACAACGTTAAAATGTTTATTAAGTGAGATAGAAAAAGAAAGAAAGAGAGAGAGAGAGAAAGAGAGAAAGAGTAAAAGTATCTTTCCATCCGATAGCGTTAATATGCTGGAATTTCGAGTACGTGACGGTTAAAGGATAAGAGAGAGAAAGAAAATTAATCGTACACGGAGTATAATTAAATACCGCAACAGTAGAATCGCCGCACATTTTCTGTGGACCTCGTAAACATGGAAAAACACGTACGAGAATGTGTAGGTATTATCCCAGAAATGTAAAGTCGGTATAATGCTTAGCAGGCAGACGGTTTTTATTCTCATTCTTTCTCTCTCTTTTTTTCTTTCTCCTTCTCTTTCTCTTTCGACGAAGATACAATCGCATTATTGCACTTTGTTTGTTAAACGTGATATAGAACGAAGTGACAAATGTGAAAAGGGAATAACGGAGGATCTACCATTAAAGTTTTTCAGGAATGTTCTCGCGTATATTTCTTATTTTATTGTTTCTTTTCTTTTCTTTTCTCCTTTCTCTCTCTCTCTCTCTCTTTTTCTAACACTGTTCGATTATCATGCCATAAGCATTCATGGAATATAACTCGAAATTCTTTGCTCTCGTTATAACGTATTCGTCTGTAATTTTTAGAGCGATTATGCAAATCCGGATGGACGAATTTCTGGATTATAAAGTACTAGCAGCATCCCCTCGAAAACGCTAATTCCAGTTGCGAATCAACCCCTTCCCTTTATATCTCCCTCTCTCTCTCTCCCTCCCTCTCTCTCTTTCTTTCTCTCTCTATCATTCATATACCATAATATTTTCCTCCAGTACATTCGTTGAATAATCATCGTAAGAATCCTTTCATTAACAATTTATTAACAAAATAAAAAAAAATCATTTGAAGATTTTGAGATTGATCAGAAAACGTCAATTTTGTTATCAATTCTGTGACGATCGTTACAACGATCGTTCGATTTACTCGAGCAAAGATAAATCGAGGAATAAATTGTTAATAATTGTAGCAATAAATATCGTTGCTTTCTTCATTCATAAAATGATAATTAAAGGCCTTATCAAGGCTACGACTGTCTATTAAACTTGGACTTTCAGTCCCTTGAATATACGAAGGACGATGTAAATGAATAATCTGAGAAGTTGACGGTAGTACGCGTTCGTTCAGTGAACAGAACTCGAAGAGGAAAGTCCCTTACCCTTCGTCGCGTAACTGCGGCCGAGTCGTCTAAATAATCTGCTTTGCATATTTCTCCCTATCGCCCTACCACGTAGGTCCCCTTGGTGTCATCGGAACGATGTAAATGCGTACGGTGTTCCCGCGTAACATTTACTACAGTGATACCAGCTCTGGAAACTCGAAAGAGAAAGAGAAAGAGAAAGAGAAAGAGAGAGAGAGAGATATTAATTAAATCGAGATACATCCGTCCATTTTAATGACACCATACCAAAATCGTGTTACGAAAACGTAACCGTATATATATAATGCTTTGATGAAAATTTTTTTTCGAGGGAAGAGTGGATGGGAGGGTGAAACTGAAGCTGAGAAAAGAAGAAAGGGTAAATGTAGATAAAAAAAAAAAAGAAACAACAACCAAATACCTTTCTTCTTTTTTCGTCTTTGTTTTTTTTTTCTCGAAAGTTTGCCTTCTGGAATTACTTAAAGAGCAACGCGTGGAAAGAGAGAAAGAGAAAGATAGAAAGAGACCACCAAGTATAGGGATAAATTGTTCGAGCGAACGAGGAAATTTGCATGTTGATAGTGAATTAAAAAGTTTCGGATCGTTTTGCCCTTCATCCCCGTCTCAATTTCTAACCAAAACTGAGCAAGCAACTGAGTACGACGTTGCCACGAAGAAAAGTTTTTCCTCGTTGGTCGTCCTCCTTCTCTTCGTTGTCGTTGTCGTCGTTATATAGTAGTAGTAATGGTAATAGTGGTAGTGGTAGTAGTAGTAGTAGAAATAGTAATAGTAGTAGTAGTAGTAGTAGTGGTGGTGTAGTCTGTTAGTCGATACTACGACCCATTTGTCAGCCGATACAAGTCTCCGAACGTTCTGAGTAATTTCCTTCGAGATCATGCTCGATTGTTCTCGACACGGTTACCACAAGTTCACCTAAAAATAATAGAACGATGCGTTCTTTCAACGCGTTCTATTGCATTATTCAATAGCCGATTGGGGATTAGTCTTTGAAAAAAGAAAAAGGAGAAAGAAAGAAAGAAAGAAAGAAAGAAAGAAAGAAAGAAAGAAAGAAAGAAAAATAATAAAGAAAAAAAGAGAAAGAGAGAGAGGGGTAGGAAGAAGAAATTCTGAAATTCTGAAATTCTGAAATTCTGAAATTCACGAATAAGGGTAGGTTATATATATATATATATATATATATATATATATATATATATAACATTTTATTCGAACGTAAATGTAACGATTTCTCTATAGTTCGTTCGTATACGAATACAAGCGTATCCTTTCGTTTGGAGGATGATATAGATATATAGCTTCGATGAAATCGATATCCTTTGATCGTAATGTCCCCTCCTGAAGTGTTGCACCGAGTCGAGTGAATATAGGATTTCCTTTTCGTGCTCACGAAAGGAAATAAGTTTCGCCTGGAGAGTTCCATGGATGAAACGACTGTTTCTATCTATCCATTCCCCATCATCCCCGCATACCCTCATCTCCCTTCCATCCCTTCCATCCTTTCTCCCTCTCTCTCTCTCTTTCTCTTTCTCTTTCTCTCTCTCTCTCTCTCTCATCATCATCCCACGTTTCTCGTTTCCTCGTCTTCTTATTTCATCGTACTACGTATCTATACGAACGATGGTTTTTCATCGATGCGCATCGATGATACCAAGCTTCTGTTCCCTTTCCTTAAGGTAGTGATGCCCTTTGAAGGGTGAAAGGTGATCGCGGTAGGGCTACGAAATTCGTTTTAGACAAGCACCGGAATCAAGATTCTCTCTAGGGAAGGTTACCCTTGAAATTTTTTTTTCTCTCTTTTTTTCTTCTTTCCTTTCCTTCTTTAGTATTATATCCGTCGAAGTGCGGTCGAAACACTTATCTTACGTATCATTTAACGTTCTTTAACATATACCCAAAGCGAAAGAAAATTTCTAACGCGTTCGTTCCATCGAGGATCATGAATTTGAACGAAACGCCTGATAAACTCTCTGCTCTTTCTTATTGGACTTTTAAAATACGCGGCAAGATTTATGTCGCGTTTTCTTATTCCACCAATTCCCTTTGCAACCCTTCGCTTTCGATATATACATATTACATATATATGTATATATACATACACGTACACGTGAACAAACGAGTCCTCACATTTTCAAAGACGAAGGCTAGCAGCCGAGAGTCTCGGTTCGCTTGTTACGCAAAAACAGATTTACTCCGTTTGAATCGGCGCACTACTGCCCTTCACGCTAGGGAATCGACGGAGTTACCTACACCAATGTATCGGACGTCCGTTAGAACTCACCAGGGAAATTCTCAAGTCTATTCGAACGGAGTAGGATGCGTAAAGTTTCGCGAAAGGATCCTCGCTCATTCGTCGTAGGTTAGAAAGGGTGTGTATGTGTGCTATATATACGGCCTTTTCCTAGCTGTACCTCTATCTCTCTATACATACATACACACACACACATACACACACACACATATATATACGTATGTATATATAGATTGTGTAATAGGAAGCGAGGGTGAAAGACGTGAAAGAGGAAAAGAGAAGAAAACGCTGCTGGGCAGAAGCTACTCGAGAGAGTAGGGTCATCCTGGACGGATGAGATGTAACCTAACGGAGAGAAGATACTCGCTGAAATACGCAACAGACCGCTAGATTTCAACCCCTACGAGAATAAATGTTAAAGAGGAGCACTCCGAAATAACCTCACATCACTATATTCCTTTATTCGTCTAATACAATTTCCCTCGACTTTTCAAGTTTACGTCGTTGATCGTAGTATATCTGAAATCCTGGACATTGATTATGAATCTGTGCTGAGAACTAAGGAACATATATATATATAATACTTTGAGAGTTATTGATGGTTATATCTATAACCATTGGAAAGCTATAGATAGAGAAGAAAGAGAGAGATAATGGATAAGACGATCAACACAGGTTTCGAACATCAGTTATGTAGAGACGTTTCAAAAGTACACTTCACGAACATTTTTGATATTATTTATCACTTATATTATTATCAATCATATTTTACTACACGTCATATTTTACTATACGATTAATAAATAATGTTGAAATTTGGAAATGTTGAATTTATATAACGTCTAAATGAACAATATTGTATTAAATATTTTCTATTGAAAACTTTGATAATAAAGTATATAAATCTGTATAATAAATAACGTTGAGTTATAAATCTGTATAATAAATAATGTTGAAATTTGTAAATGTTGAATGTATATAACGTCTGAATGAACGATACTGTATTAAATATTTTTTATTGCAAACTTCGATAATAGAATATATAAATCTGTTATTTTCAATAGCTGTTTTCTAAGCTCTTCGTCTTATTTTTCTCTTCTTTTCTTTCTTTCTATCTTTCTTTTTCTTTTTTCACATTGAACGAGATTAACATGTCTGACGTATTTATTATAAATTATTCACACTGTCATCAATCATATCGTATTATCCCTTCGATGTCAAACACACGATTATCAATTAGCAAAAATCATTTCTCTTCAAACGACACTCGATAAATTTTAAGTAACATATTCCTCGATTTTCCTACGTATACATAAATACTCGTATAAATTCTAACAAGATCAAGAAAACGAAATTCTCATAAAACAATTATCTCTTAGTATGACACATATATATATATACATAGCATATATATATATATAGCATATATATAGCACATACATAAGTCAAACTTTTCGTTTAACGTATTAACAAAGCCAAATAAACCCGATTATAAATTTTCTCGACGAGACACGTTTTTTGAATTACTGGTCTCACCGTGCAGTTACTACTATGTACGTTCGCGAATAAGAACGCATTTCAGTTATGTTTTCAAGCAGCAAGTAGGTAAATACATACCTATGTACGTATATCTATATATATATATATATATATATATATATATATATATATATATATATTCGTGCATACGAATGTATACATATCCATCTATATATATCAGAAAAAAGAAAGCTCTTACGAATACGCACGTATGTTACTTCTTCATTCGAAGTAAAAGAGAGGCATAACGTACACACACACACATATATATATATAGATAGATGTATATATATACATATATGAATATATATATATGAACATACAGAGAGGAAGGTGTATTCGCTTATTCGAAAGCGTGAACATTGGCGCTTTGCCACGGCACTCGAGAATACGAGGCTTCTACGTGCAGCAGCCCACACTACACAACCCACACTACACTCTACCATGCTCACACTTATGCCACATCAGCGCCACATCATCGCCAACACACAAGCGTCATTACTTCTTTCTCTTTCTCTCTTTTTTCTTTCTTTCTTTTTTTCTTTCTTTCTTTCTTTCTTTTTCTCTTTTTCTCTTTTTCTCTTTTCCTATCCACTGCTCACCTCTACATTTCCTCCCTTCGACTCGGCAACGATAATTCGCCTATTTCTCGTTCTTTCTTTCAACGCTTTTCATCTCGGCTTCTTCTCGTTAAATGCACGATTTCACGCGTAAACTCACACTTCTTCATATGCGAGCTATAAAACTCTATTATCGCCATTGATACCATGAGCTTATTAGACCTTAATGAAAACTGCCTAACCTACTTGTGTTTTTTAAAATGGTGAATGTTCGAGGAGTCATTTCAATTACGCGCTATATATATTTTTTCTCTTGAGAAAATGTATATGTGTGTGTGTGTGTGTAGGATACATTTATAATTTCGTCAATCTGACTTTTTTATATATTCTTTCATATATTCACTCTAATATTAAACCAAACATTTTTATAGTATTACCTTAAATATCCTTCAACGATAATAAATTATAACAAACAATATAATACTCATATAAAAAAAAAAACATCATGTACTAAAATTATAACACGCTCATATAAAAACTAAAATCATCTTGGTTAGAAAATATTTCCACGAGCGTTTAATAAATACACGACGAAATATTTATTTAGAATGACAGAGAGAAAAAGAGAGAAAGGGGAAAGTTCGATCGGGTCTCTTGCTACTTTTTTTCTTTTTTTTTTCTAAATCAATTCACGGAATAGTCCGAAAGAGATAGATAGATAAAGAGAGAGAGAGAAAAAAAAGGAAAGAGAAAGAGAGACAGCAAAAAAGAGAGAGAGAAAAAAAGGAGAGAAGAAGTTTATCGATTCGAAAAGTAACGAGCCTTGAAAAAGAAGGGAAAAATCGTAAGAGAAAGGACAGAAGGAAAACTGTAAAATCGGAAAAGGAAGATAAAAGGAGCGAAGTAGAAAGCGAGGCCAGCAACAGCGGGCTTATTGGGGATGATTGAATACGGCGATAACTCATGCCGCGGTACCCGCGGGATGATATTTTAAGATTGCTGCCTTGAAGAAGAAGAAGAAGAGGAAGAAGAAGAAGAAGAAAGGGGGAGAAAGAAGGATAGGGAAGAAGAAAGGAAAATGGAAATGGTGGTTGTGCGTTGAACTTGAGGAAAGAAGAGATGGAAGGAGTATCTAAAAAAGAGAAGGGGTAGGTGGATGGAGAGATGGTCGAGGGGTAGAGAGCAGAATCGAAAAGAGTGAGATACGAAGAACTTAGACGAGAGGAGGAAAGAAGAATAAGAGGAAATGTCTAGGTGTGTGAAACGCAAAGAAAGAACGTTAAGAGGACGAAGAAGAAGAAGAAGAAGAAGAAGAAGAAGAAGAAGAAGAAGAAGATGATGAAAAAGAAGAAGAAAAAGGGAGTCCTTACTCGGCGAGTCAAATCTCCAAGGAGTTCGAAATTTCAACGTTATTCTACGCACGTATCATCGCACCCACCTCTACAGACGCAACCCCTTTGCTCTCGAAGCCTGCATTTCTGACCCGGCTTTCACCCCTCGCAAAATGAGAAACGAAGGGAACGGGGAAGGGAAGAGTAGGGAAAAGGGATGGTAAAGGAAAGTAGATAGAAGAAGAAGAAGAAGAAGAAGAAGAAGAAGAAGAAGAGACGAGACGAGACGACCCTTCGGCTGTGCGGCGAACCTTTCGCATATTCCAAACGTCCCTCGTCGTCCCACATTTCTTCGATCCTTTCACCCTCTCTAACCTTTCCCTTTCGACTTTTTCCCTTTTTCTTTTTTCTTCTCGCACCTATGCCTTAGTAGAAAGAGGAAACGTTCTCTTTCACGTATATATGTATTTCTACGTACATAGATGTATTTATGTATGTATGTATGTATTTATATATGTATGTACAAGATAGGGTTTACTACAGTCTTGTAAAAAATGCACTCGTTCTAACGTTTCATCTCTCTGTCTCTCTCTCTCTCTCTCTCTCTCTCTCTCTTTCTCTCGTTTTATCTATTTCTCTGTCTCTGTTTCTCTCTAAAGAAAGTGTTTTGAGCCTTGAAAGTACACGTACTTATATGTATAGCGTACGTAACGCACGTACGTATGTCTCTTTCTCTTTCTCTTTCTCTTTCTCTTTCTCTCTCTCTCTCGCTTTTTCTCTTACTTTTATGGAGGAAGAGTATCTCGGGATTTCCAGAATGTTTTTCTGTTTCTCTTTGAATCGATAAACTACTGTGCGTGCTTACATAAGTATTACTCACGTGTACGTTGAAATCAAACGACCTGGTGACAAAGACTTTCGCTATACGTATTCTACGACTTCTAATGTTTATTTTAGATTTCATATTTTTGTTATGATTCCTTTCACTTGGCAAAACTTTGAACTTGAATTAATCGAAGAGAATTAATTTTATATACGTGGATTTTAACGCGTTATCGAACGAATGGTAAGGATTTTCATCACAGATTTTTTACCAATCGATCAAGAACGATTATTACGGAAAGTATTAATTTCCTGTGATTCCAAATTGAAAATAAAATTGATAATTTTATTATGTAAATAGTATCGCTGATAATTTTGTTCTAATAACGTTCATTAAAACTAATACATCGATACTACCAAATGTTATTACGATGATGCATATTAAAGCAATTTTAAATCGGATATAATCGGTCATTTTAGAAATAATTCAACTGATAATCGTTACTGTTTCTTCTAATAACACGATCCTTTCGACTAATTCATCTAGACTACTAAATATTAATCTGACGAAATTGCATTATTAAATATATACTCGATCATTATATAATAAAAATAGTTTAGTCGATAATTAAGAATTCTCTTGTAATAAAGATCATAACTTATCGAGATCGATAAGCATTACCATTTGATAACAACTAAATAAATATTATTTCGATAAACTCTCGTATCCTTCGTAAATATAACGAATTACAAATAATCGATTAATATTGATAAATAATTTGACGAAGCTTTATTCTTTTTGTGTTTCGTTTGTTCGTTCGTTTGTAATAACAAATAACATTCGTTGTTGATGATAACAAATAATTTATTAAGACTGATAAGTATTACTTTAACGGATATTGAGCTGTAAAAACGCAAGTCGCACGATAAACATCTTATTAATCGTCGCTGGAGGCTTCTTTCGTTCGAGCGTAAAAAACACTGATCGTGTTTTAAGGTTAATTTTTATTCCTATCCTTATCCCTTACTCTTACCCCTACACCTACCTTTCCTACATCTTCGTCTCATTTTTCTCTGGCCCTCCTTCTTTTCGGCTTTCTTCCTGTACCACAGAGAGATATTAAAAGCATCCTCGAGCGTCTCGGTCGAAGCAAGAAGACGGTGTGCTTCGGGCAAAAATAAACGAGTTCGTTTAGAGAGCATTAGCTCGTTCGAGATTTTTCCCCTTCCCTTCTCCCTCTCCTTAACTTCCTTATAGCATCCAGAGCTCTCCCCTCTTCGATGAAATATTCCTCTCGAAAAACGTTTCTCCACGAATAGGTACTGCTAATACTATTCTCTCTCTCTCTCTCTCTCTCTGTCTCCTCCTCTCCCTCTCTTTCTCTATTTCTCTGTTTCTGTTTGTTGTCTGTCTGTCTCTCTCTCTCTCTCTCTCTCTCTCTCTTTTTGTTTCTCTCTGTTTCTCTATCTCTTTGTCTGTCTCTCTCTCTCTCCCTCTCTTTCTGTTTCTCTATCTGTCTCTTTCTCTGTTTCTCTATTTCTCTATTTCTCTGTCTCTTTCTCTCTCTCTCTCTCTCTCTCTTTTTGTTCTTTCTTTCTCTTTCCTTCTTCTCTGACTTTTACCAACAGCTTCACTCGAACAGCAATATCGCGCTTCCACGTCTCGACTTCGACTAATTTACGAACGAGTTCGAAGACCACGAAATAATGGATTAAAAACGACGAAATGAAGGAAAAAAAAGAAAACAAATATTTCTCCCTCGTATCGCTAATTGGTCGATGAAAACCGTCAAACGTAGAATTCTGTAAGGGGTGATAAAAAATAATAATAATAATTCAAGAGTAAAGAAAAAAATGAAATAAAATAATAAAGTCGAGTTTTGGTTTGGTTTAATCGAATAATTTATATTCTTCTCTATTAGCTCTAATTTAATATAGAGGATTTGTTTTATTCTCTTTATCGATTTATTATAATAATTTATATATATATATATATATTTTTATCATTTCACAAAGTTGTTCACACATTATTTCCCTCGTGTATTCACCCTCAATTTCGGGTAACCTACAAACGAATTCGAACGCTGCGAAAGAGTCGACTAAGATCGATGAAAAAAATGAATTTTCCCTCGTATCGCTAATTGGTAGATGAAAATCATAAAACGTAGGAATCTATGTAAATTAAAATCGACGTTTTGCTTCGTTCAATCGAATAATCTATATCCTACTCTATTGTCTGTAATTTAATATAGATAATATCTTTTATTATCTCTATTGATTTATTATAATAATTTATATATAACTATTATTATATATCTATATTTCATCGTTTCACGAAATTGTTCACACGTTTATTTCTTTTTCTATTTAGTCTTGGCTTTTGAAACAAACGAATTTGAAAAGCGCAAAAGAATCGACTAAACGACGTAAAAAAAAAAAAAAAATTCCCTCGTATCGCTAATTGGTCGATGAAAACCGTGAAACGTAGAAATCTATGGGGAAGCGAGAAAAAAGGAAAATTAAATATTAGAAATTAAAAATTAAAAATTAAAAATATGAATTAAATCGACGTTTGACTTCGTCTGATCGAATAATTTATGTTCCTTTTTATGTTAGCTTTAGATTTATATAAAAAATTTATTTCATTCCGTATCGATTGATTATTATAATTATTATATCTATATATCTCGCCGTTTCGCAAAATTATTCACGATTATTTCCTTTCATAAGCATTTTTTATCCCTCAACTCTTATTTTATTCATTTGTACACATCCATTTTCATCTCTCATACTCTAATATTGACCCATATTCTTTTTATAATTTTTACCGAATATGAAAATTATTATTTATCTTTGACAGTAAAATCATGTTAAAAATTATAGATTTTGTTTTTTTTTTTAATTAAACTATCGTCGATAATAACAAATATTCCTATTAATATTTCACACTAATAGATATATAAATAATATAGAAATTCGAATCGTATGCAATAATGATTCGAATGATATTTCATAATTTATAAAAATATTCTGTTTAGAGATAAAATATATAAAAACGTTCGGAACGTTATCGAAAATAAAATAAAACGATAAATGCGTTATTGTACCTACATTGAAATACGAATTAAATATGACGATTCACATAATTTCTTAAATTTTTTAAATATCCTAGTAGAAGATAAAATAAATTTTAAATCTTGAAAAAGTAAAAATAAAAAATAGAATCTCGATAATGGACACGGAAAACTTGAATCTTTCCCTATCGATTTTACATCGATATCTCTCGTTTCATCCTGTCGATTCTACCGTCATGGATTTTATAATGAAGTTACGTTATCACATATTGAACTACGAATCGTACACACACATGTACATGTCACATCAGATCATATATCATATAGGCGAAGATAATTCACGTAATTTCACAAATTCTTTTTCTTTTCTTCTTTTTCAATATCCTAACTGCAGGTAAAATGGTTCAAAAAGAAAGAAAAGGAACGAGAACAAAAAAAGAAAAGAAAAAAGGAAACATTTGAAATGCAATAGAAAATAAAAGCAGTGTGTGAACATCAAAGACGTGAGTCCTTTGCTGTTGATTTCACATTTATCTCTCTCTTTTCCTGTTGGTCTTTCGACACAAGAGAGACAGAGACAGACAGAGACAGAAAGAGTGAGAGAGAGAGAGAGAAAGAGAACGTGGCAGAAACCCGTTGACGTCGAGAATGTAAATACATTGTCCCGAGGGCGAAGGCGCAAAACCGAAGAGGAAGCGGAATCCGAGGAGAAGGTGGCGTTGCTGGTGGTAATGGCATTAGGTGCACAATCAACAGGACCCACGTGCAAATTGAATAACAGCGCGCACCGTCGGCTGATATGTATCTTGTCTCGGGCCAAATCCAACGGCATTTCCTTCTTCGTGACCTCTCTCTCTCTCTCTCTCTCTCTCTCTCTCAGTCTCTCCATGTCTTTCTCTTATTCTCTCTTTGTTCATCTCTCGTTGTAGTCGTCTCAGAGCTTTCCTTCGCGTTCGTGTTTGTCCTACGAATCCGTGCCGGGACCGCAAGCATCATTTTAGAATTTCGTAGGAGCTTTGAATATCGAAAAATCGTTGTTTCATTCGATTCAATTCAAGTGGAAGATGTAAAGGATGATACTTTCGTATTCGATAATAAATCGAATAAATAATTTGTATTAATCGATAAATTTGATTTCGTCGCGAAGTCTTTCACGAGGTTAACGATAAAGAATAACTGGTATTTATATTTGGAGTTTATGGGAAATAATTTGGAAAGAAAAAAGAAAGAAAGACGAAACGACGAAAGAGTAACGAAAAAGGAAATAAAACAAAATAGAATAAAAAATAATAATAAAAGGAAAAAGAAAAAAAAAACAAGAAAACTGGATGTTCTTTACAAGAGCATATATAAAAAGTAAGCTTCTTACACATTTTTTATCGAGTAACTTACTCTTCGCATTCATCTCTCTAAAGCTTTCTCGAATTTATGACCTTTTCCACTAAAATACCTGGCTTGGGATATTTCATACAAAAATGTAAATCTCTTACATGAGAGCCGCTCGACCTGGCTTTTCCTACTTTCCTACTTCCTTCTTTTCTTTCAGCAACTCTGACGCGTTTCTATCTGATACCAACTCTCTCGTTAATACACAGCTCAAAATTACTAGACGCTTACTAAAAATGGATAGATATATATACATATATATATATATAATAGATTATTACTATATACACATATACATATATATACTCGAGAACATATTTTTTGGTTAACGCGTTGGGAGGACCGCGCTTGAATTCCTCGGAAAGTAACGAATTCATTGCGAGGAGAGAGAGAGAGAGAGAGAGAGAGAGAGAGAGAGAGAGAGAGAGAGCACAGAGATACAAGCTTGGTGCGAAATTCCTGCGAAAAAGAAAAAGAGAAAGAGAGAGAGAGAGAGAGAAAGTGCGTGACAGAGAGAGAAAGAGAAAGAGAGAGAGAGAGAAACGAGAACGAGCACGAAGGGCCATTGACATTTTCCTCCCCTGGCAAATACTACTACTGGTGCTCAGCACGTGCACTTTCTCTCCCTAACTTCCTCTCTCCCTCTCTCCCTAACTTCCTCTCTCCCTCTCTCTCTCTCTCTCTCTCTCTCTCTCTCTCTCATTCTCTTTCTCTTTCTCCCTATATACCCCATTTTCTCTCTTTCTCTCGTAGCTTTTAGTAGCGGCAACATTATACATCGCATATTTCGTCCCGTAAGACCATAAGTATTTCACCGAGCAATTCGAGATACCGGAAGTCTCTGGACGAGTCGTCGCGGTGCTGTTGGGAAAAGCAAAAAAGTAACGTGTCGCGTATGAAATAGAAAAGAAAAAGAAAAAGAACGACAGAGAGAGAGAGAGAGAGAGAGAGAGAGAGAGAGAGAGAGAGAGAGAGAGAGAGAGAGAGAGAGAGAGAGAACGGAAACGAGGAAGGTAGAAAGAGAGAAAGAGAGAAAGAGAAAGTATGCAGAAGTATGTGGAAAAAAATCCGACAATTTTTCTGCCTCCAAGAGGCAGCGCGATAGTCCGATTCGAATAGGGAAAAGCTCTTCGCTTCGTGTAGAGGTGCAAGCGCTAAACTGACAATAACACTTTTTCTGGACTGCGCCCGTAACACTCAACAATACTACGAGCTCGTCTCCTACCCTTCTAACTGTCCGTTTCCCTCTCTTTACCTCTTTTTTTTTCTTTCTCTCTGTCTCTCTCTGTTTCTTTTTCCGTACTATAGAGTATCTCTCTTTTCCATCCTTCTTCTATCCATTCGAACATCGAGCCGAACTACTCTATTGCGCTTCTCCCTTGTCACACACTTGGTACATTCATCCATCCAACATCAGTATCACCATCGCCACTACCACTACCACTACCACTACCACTACCACTACCACTAGCATTACCATTACCAACACCATCACCACCATCGTCGTCCAGCCTCCCTCTCACCCTCCGTTTAAACTCGTCCAACGAGCGTCGAAACAATGCGCAATACATTTTTGTGATTAAAAGTTAGCTGCTGCGGCGACGGGAACGTTTCGGGGATGTGCTTGCAAGGTTGCGATTGTTTTATCTCTCTCTCTCTCTCTCTCTCTCTCATTCTATCTCTTTTTATCTATCTATCTATCTCTATCTGCCTCTCATCATTTTACCAAGCTCTTGCATATACGTCTGAACGTACACCTTTAAGAGTGGTAGACGTCCAAGAGGAACAAGGTGTCTACCATTGCGAGACTTCGTTTCAGCCTCTTTTTCCGCTGACGCGACGTTCTATTATCATTTCCGTGTTCTCGAATGAAGCAGCGTTCTCGAGGCGTTACCACTCACGATTATTCGAAATTTTCTCTTTCTATCTCTATCTGTCTGTCTGCCTGTCTTTCTCTCTTTCTCTCGTTCTCTTTCTCTATGTCGCATCGTTTCCACCGAATTACGAGCTTGGCGGAAACGCTCGATGCCAGTCGACGGATACTTTGAAAAGGTACTCGTTAACGACTCGTGAGACACGAGAACCGAGACGAAAGTGGAATATCTCGTAGAAGAAAATAACACAGAAGATCGTTCTCTCAAAGAACAACGTTTTTCTTAAGTACTTTTTACATCGGTAGGAGTAAAAGAATACGGTTAAAAGTTTCCGCGAATTTGCCTACTGTGTTCTGTCGTATAAATGTTTCATCGTTCTTTACTATGATCGTCAAAGATAAGAATCGGTGAAAGGAAAGGAAAGGAAAGGAAAGGAAAGGAAAGGAAAGGAATAGCGACCGAAACGAGGCAACCATCGTCTTGTCGATGGTCTCTCTAGAACAGAAGAAGGAAATAAGAAAATGAAAAGTGGAAAAGGCTGGTTGGCCTCGGAAGAACCTAAGAAGAAGAAGAAGAAGAAGAAGAAGAAGACGATGGATGGTTGGACGAGCAAACGAAGAAAAAGGAGTTGAATAGTCTCCGTCGAACGTGTACGAGTAAGAAAGAGAAAGGAAAAGAGGAAAGAGAGATAGACTAAAAGTAAGAAGATGCCGTAAGGTCTTTCTCTTTCCCTAACGGATAGCCTAAAGATTTAAGGTAGCCTACGTTTAAGCAACACGCCAAAAATCCTAACTCCGAGAAGAAGAAGAAGAAGAAGAAGAAGAAGAAGAAGAAGAAGGAGCTTTTCAGCATTGAAAAGGAAACGAAGAGACGCGAGAGAAGAGAGGAGCCCGTGTTTACACCACTCATAGATCAGTCTGGTGCACATTAGTCGACGACCTTTAACCTCTCGACTCCGTTGCTCGCTCTTTTTGCGAGCGTCCTCTCGTTCGTCTCCACCCGACATCCCTTATCATTCGAAGGGATCAAAACACAGAGAAGCCCAGCGTTCGTTCCTTCTCTCCCGTCTTACCGAACTCTCGTCTCGATGAAAGCCCGCGAAGAAAGCGAAGCTACCCCCACCCTTACCAACAATCTGCTTCCCCTATTTTCTCTGTCTCTCTCTTTCTTTCTTCTCTTTCTTAACATCGAAAATTTCACGAGAGAATCCGAGATCTCGCTTGAAATGCACGATGAAGACGAGATTCTCGAACGTCCGATTTTCCGATGTTGCGTCAAAAAGAGACGGAAACCGATAGGTGGAAAACGAAAAATCGACGGACGATTTTCTACGTAGGAATCGTATCGAATCGTACGACGAAATCGCATTGGGAGGAAACGACGCAACCGTTGATGTTGCGAGATTACCACCACGTGTGGAAATAAAATACGAGAGGGTTCCTGTACGGACGTTATATATAAATATATCTTCGGTTTTTTCCCCTCTTTCTCTCTCTCTCTCTCTCTCTCTCTCTCTCTCTCTCTCTCTCTCTATGTTCAATCTGCCTTTCAATCAGCGAGGTGTCCGAATGATGATGCCCCGTGAGAGAAGGTCCCGATTTTCGGTTTGCCGAGCTTTTTCATGAATTACATTCGGTTGATGGAAACGTGAAGAAGAGAGCAAGTGAAAGAAAGAGAGAGATAGATAGATAGATAAATAGAAAGAGAGAGAGAGAGAGAGATGGATAGAGTGGGAGGATGGAAGCGAGCAAATGAAGTATATGCAAATAACGAGGGTGGAAATGAATGCGCTGCTGCGGCAACGGCACGAGGAGGTAGTACTGGTACTACTGCTGCTGGTGCTACTACTGATGGTGGTACTGGTAGTGGTAGAAGCGATGGAGAAGGTACGGAGGAGAGGGTGCGACTTCGCTAATGGCGGGTGCAATGCACGTTGAAGGGACCACCCGAAAATAATTCCGTCCTCTATCGCGACGAGAGAACCCCCAGGGCTGCCCAATTATCGCGAAACGGCTCCTACCCACTACTTCGCGCTTCGGGCTTAAACAAACGAACGGTACACTCTTGTTCGCCAGAACAATCCGTCTTGCTCCTGCCATTTTACAGAACATTTAAAGAATCCTTGCGAAGAGACGACGACGACGACGACGACGACGACGACGACGATCGATCGATTTGTTCGAACGAACACGACGACAACAACAACGACCATTCCTTCTTTCTCAGCTTGCTTGCTTGCTTGCTTGCTTGCTCTTACTTTTGTTTTCTCAGTTTTTTTTTTCTTTTTATTTTCTTTTTCTCTTTCTTTTTCTTGATTTCTTCCTCTAACATCTCAGCTTTTATTTACGATCGTAAGTGGCGATCGAATAGAACGTTCTTCTTCTCCTTGCGTTTCCTCGCAGAAAGTGTTCACGATCGAGAAAAATGAGGAAAAAGAATGATGAGAAATGTTACTAAGGTTGAACTTTCCAAGACAGAAAATAATGGAGCAATGACTGTAATGTTTCTTAATACTTTGATTTCTTACTTTTCGATATTTTGATTGATCGTACGTATAGTATAGATGTGGATATCGTTTAGATTATTGATGATAGTTATTAATCAAGTAATACGAAAATATTATTCGATAAAATGCGAGTGTTAAGTATAGAATAGTATATGGTAATTTCGTTATCTCGATATGTTGGATCGTTTGAATAGATTATTAATAATAATTTGAAAGCAATAGGATGATATATGAAAATAAAATTTATAAAAATGATTTTAATTGTGTTAACATTTAGATGGATTATTAATAATCGATTATTAATCAAATAATCAAAAATATTCAAATGTTGATTACAATTATTTAAATATAATCAACGTTTGAAATATTTTCTAATCGTTTTCAAAATATAAGTGAATTAAATGAAAACGTACTATCTTCGTTTGGAAGTATTCATAGGTCTAGAGAAATGGCGCTTCAAATACTTTTAAATTTTAATAGAAACGAATGCAAATTTATTCACATAATTAAATCTAATGAAAGATTTAAATAATTTTGTGGTCGAAAAGAAATGAAATACGTCGATTTGAATATAAATAACTTGTTTCTTTTACAATGGCTAAGAAATTGTTCTATTATCTAAACATTTATTTTAATCTATTGTATTCTTAAACAAATCTGATAAAAATATGTTTAGTTAAAATAGATATTAACATCAAAACTACACACACACACATGCACACAAATATGTATATACATATATATAATAAAATATCACAATATTTATCAATTTGATGAGTATTTGAAATAATACAATTAATACAATATAATTATCTATAATTTACTTTCTCAATAACAAATAAAATTCAAAAGATATCTTTTAATATACATTCTTTCTAATGACTATTTCAAAAAAATTATAAAAAAAAAAGAAGAAGAAAAAAAAATCCGAAATCTATCACTCGTATGAGCTTAAAAATTTTGATACTGATGTTAGAATTAGTTACCAAAAGTGTAAAGAAAAAGTAAGGATAATCGGAAATAAAAAATAAGAGAGACAGGACAGAAAGAGAGAAAAACAGAGAGAGAGAGAGAGAGAGAGAGAGAAAGAGAGAGAGAGAGAGAGAGAGAGAGAGAGAAAGAGAGAGAAAGAGAAGGAAAAAAGAACTTCTTGACTTTTCAATTTTCTTCTATCTTCGTTTATCCGATTCTTGGGGGCTCACCACGGTATTCGGAAAACGATCGATCGACGATATTCAAGGCGGAATCGAGTGGTAGTGTAAAACGGTTTTGCGGAAAGTTACGTACCGGCATCGAGAGCGGCCATGCTATTCGCATAGCATATCGAAAGTAGTTCGAGAGAACGTGTTCTGAAGGAATTCAAAGTTCAAGAGGGACTTCTCTTTTCTTTTCCACCTTCTCCTGTTTTTTTTCTCTCTCTTGCCTCTTTTCTTTCTTTTTTTTTTCTTTTCCTATTTCTCTTTTTCTTTTTTTCTTTTAGCGAAAGGATCGAGTCCCCCTTCAAGATCCGACGTTCCGTAAAAGGATTTAGGCTTTCTCGTCAACGAAGTTTTTTTTCTCGCGAGTTAAAACCGTCTTTAAATTAAGGGAAAAAGAAAGAAAGAAAGAAAGAAAAGAAAAGAAAAAAGAAAACGAAGTGGAAGAAATAAAAGAAAAAGAAACACGAGCAAAAAGAAAATAGATGGAACATTAAGAAAGAAGGTAAA